>NW_007252889.1:44020-59860 GCF_000164805.1 Carlito syrichta | reverse complement strand
ATGGAATCTCTAGTTCTTAGCTGAGCACATAGGCACTCAGAATAAAGATCACAGTTTCCAGCCTCTTTTGAAGCTGGGCATAGCCATACGACTAAATTTGAACCAGTGGAATATGAGCAGAAGCAAAGTAAAAATGTCTGTTTATTTGCTTAGACTAGAAGAATGTCCTCTCCCTTCCCCTGGCTGTGGTGTGGACATCATGGTAAGTCACCTCAGAAATGTCCTAGATACAGCAGAGCAGTCTTACAGAAGGAAACTGGATCTCTGAGATGGTCAAGACGCTGAACCAGCATGATGGTAAATTTTAGGTGCCAACTTGACTGGATTCAGAGATACCTAGATAGCTGGCTGGTAAAGCATTCTTGATGTGTCTGTGAAGCTGTTTCTAAAGGAGACTGATGTGTGAGTTGGTGGACTGGTTGGGAAAAAAATCCATCTTCAGTGTGGGAAGGCATCATCCAGTCGATTGAGAACCCAGATATTTTAAAAAGGCAGAGAAGTGGCAAATTTATTCAAAATCTCTCTCTCTCTCTCTCTCTCTCTCTCTCTCTCTCTCTCTCTCTGTCTCTCTCTCGCGCTCTCTCTCTCTCTCTCTCTCTCTCTCTCTCTCTCTCTCTCACACACACACACACACACACACACACACACATTGTGTGCTAGAGCTGTGTTATTCTAGATTTAAAAAAATACTTTCATTCGTATCTACATATGTTTATGTTTTGCCCTGAGCATGGCAGATCCTTCTCCATTCCCTGCTCATCTTACAAGATCCTAAGAACCTGTATCCCTCTTCTCTATTTCCATAGTACTTTATTGATCCTACAGGTGCAAAATGCATCTCATGGTATTAGAGCCAATGGCACATGTGTCTCTCTATCTGTGAGCTCCCTGAGGTCAGGGGCAGTCTGATTTTTGGAGCCTACCATGAACCTGCCTTATGAAATGTAGCATAGTAAGGGTGTGTTCACCGAGTATCTGTCAATTTTAATGACCTCAGAAAGCTCTCTGCAATATTTATAAAACTTCAGTCCTGAGCACCATTCAGTAAAATGATTCTATTTATTTTGGAAATATTTCAACTTAGTTCAATTAGTGTCAGTCCCAACTCTTTATCTTTAAAAATGTAAACTCTCTAATTTGCTGAATATTCGTTTTTCATGTTGCTGAAGGTTAAGGAAAGTGAGTGGTAAAGAACATGAGTCTCAGCCATCTGTTTTCCTTTTTTCTCTTCAGCAGCATGATTGCTACAGGGATTGTCCCTCCATTGCAAAGGGGATGAGAATATGCGTGTTTATTATCGGAGAGGCTTAAGTGGGTGCTGTATCAGTCAACTTGGGCTAGCTTACTCTGTGATAACACACCTTCCCCTAATCTCAGTGGTTTGCAGTTGACTGAGGCTTGTTTCTCACTCTGTTATATGTTCCCCATGGGTTACATGAGGCTCTGCTCCTATTTTCTTCCCTCAGGGACTCAGGCTGTCAGGGTATTAATAGTCTCAGGAGAGACAGAAAAGAAAATATGGTGGAACCTGAGAGGACAAAAATAGACTTAGGAGCTATTGAGAGACCCAAGAAACCAAGAAACTTAAAAAACAATACTTGCTGTAAAAGTAGTGTTTAGTTCACTATATTTCATATATCCCTACCTCATGTTTACTATATATTTTGTGTATTCCTACCTCATGTATTTTATGAAATCTTAGTACTTTAAATCCTACCTCAGACCCCGTAGAATTAGGCATATGTCGGGTGCCAGGTCGTGACCAATTGTATAATGGCGTAAGTAGTGTTTATATTTAGAACTCTTGGGTTAAGCATTGTCAGCCCCAAATTAGTGGGCTAACTTCTGCTTTTACAAAGGGATGTAAATGATAAAGCGATAAGCCCATTTCAGACATTCCTACAAGGTGGCAGTAGACTCAGAGGCGCCAGCTGCTCTCTATCACCGGTTTTTATCCCAGTGATAATTTACACGCAGTGGCTATATAAACCTGAAGGGAACAAAGACTTGTATAAAAGAAACCGCCTTGCTATAATACACTTGTGATATTTTATAAATTCTCAGAATTAGTATATGATTTTCTACCCCACATTCACTGTATGTGTTTGCAGCATTCATATTTAAAACTTTGTTAAGTTTGGCTTTTGTTGTCCCATAATGACCATGTTATGTTATGTAAATGTTAAGCAAACAAGCTTTCCTAAGCATACCTTGGGATGGAAACCTAAAGGGCTAATGTAACCCTTTGCCTGCCGGCTCAGGTTACTTCATATGCAGGGATTGTATGGACCTAAATTATCTAAGATTCCACTCTGCCCGTTAAGTGGGTTTCTGTCAATCACGGGCAGCACCCACCAATACCAAGTGTTCCTGCCCCCATTAGGAGAAATTACCCAATCATGAAAAATCAAGTTTAAAGTTCTTTCCCCTCCCTCTGTAATCGTGCATAAAAACTGCTTGCCTTTGTGGATCGGGGCTCTGGTACATGAAGCCTCTATGGACTTCATGCGTGAGCCCAGACTCGAGCCTGAGTAAAGACCCTTGTGTGTTTGCATCGGATCTGGCTCTTTGTGGTCTCTATCTCTCTCTCATTAGAGTCCCGGGTTCAACAAACCATGGAATGGATCTTAAGACTGCTATTTAGAAGTGGCACATCCTATTTCTGTCCACATGTCATTGACCAAAACAGGCTACATAGCCAAGCCTGATATCAACAGGGTGGGCATGTGCAACCCTTCCTCAGGATGGGAAGCAAATATCTGGAACGATAATACACTCCACCAAAGTCTCTTCTAGAGTCTTCTTGAAAATGAATTAGTTTTGCTCTTGCATCATTGTGCATATTCAGCATACATCAAATGAGCATGTACCACAAACAGAGCACAGTAGGGAATGTGAGGCTAAATCAGAAACTCTCTTTTAAAGAGTTGACTGTCAGAAGGCCTAAAAGTACTTATGATACTTCCCTGCACAGTAGTCAGCTTGGTACGGCTGGAGAGAGAGCTCTTGGAGGAGAGAAAGCTGGAGGTGGGATGACATGAAACCATGTGCAATAGCTAGTGAACCCTGAATGATCTATTATTATTATCTTGTGATCTTACAAGTAAAGGTATTCATCATATGCTCAAGGATTCATCATATGCATCTGTCCTGCCATTCTTGTCATCATTTCAGAAATTTTATGGTAGATAGACAGATAGATAGATAGATAATCATATATATAATATATAATTGTTTAATAAATACATATTTGCATGTGTGATAAAGTATAATTCTGACTATAAGTCACTGATCAAAATAGCTGGCATTACCTTTTTTATCATATACTTTGGGTGTTGGATGTGTATAGCAGAATCTTTTAAATGTCTACAAAGACATAGAGAATGGTAAAATGGACACTGGAGACTAGGGGATGGGAAACAGGTGGAGGGACAAAAAAAATCACCTATTAGGTACAGTGTGCATGGGTGGGGATGGTGAGTACATGTAAAGACCTGAACAAAAACTATTTGTACCCCCTTAAACTATTGAATAAAGAAAAGTTAAGAAATAAAAACCACTATACAGTATATTTTTATGGCACTTTGTAGCCTTCTATTGATTTAATTTTCTGTTTACTTATTTGTTGTTTTATCTAGCTAACATTTTATTTATTTTTGACAATTACAAATCTGCTTCATGCCCTGTGTGGGTTTCGAATTTCTTGGTGGCTTTGGAAACGATATTCAGTCTACCCACTGAATACATGGCACTGATGCTCTAAGCTGTCAGTGTTTGTCTATTGGAAGATTATTCCTCGCCCATTGCCTTTTAAATATACATTCAGAAGGATCATATTTTAAGAAAGGATTATGTATTTCAGGGGAGAAAAATCACTCTGCTGTTTCTAAGGCGTACACAGCTGTTAAACTTTAATTAAACAGGTTTGTAGGAAAGGGGACTGGAGACCAAGTTCATACAACCAGACAGATATGCTTTGTAAATGAAGAAGAAAGCTAATTAAGTCAAGTAGAGCAGCTTAATATTAATTTTTAAAACACTTCCAGTGTATTTGTTGTAAATCTTGACACTGCTGTTGCATAGTTCCTAATGAGTTATTCCACAATTTAAGTTCAGCATTTGGTTGTCAAGGATTCCTAGTCAGTTGGAAAATTAGAAATTCTTTCAACATTATGTTGATATTTATTGCAAGAAACTTAACTCTTGAATGAGATGTAATTAATCAATGAAAATAAATGTTAAACTTATACTTTAGAAATAGAACTTATTAGGTGAGCCACAAAAATAATCCAGATCAAAATTCAGACTTTTTTAAAAAAATTGTCTGATTGCCAACAGATTCTGTACACTAAAACAAGACGGATAAAACATATTTAATATTTAGCTGTGGGTTTTTTTTAAGCTTATTTTAAGTGTTTTAACCAGGTTATGATTTTTTTTTAATTTACTAAAGGATATCAATATCATTTTAACAAAATATACCCATAATTCTGTGAAGGAGGGAGAACAAAATAGCCTAGCGAATTCAAATTTCTTCCCACACTGTCAGAACCTAAGAAATGTGCAGATGCATTCAACTATTCAATTGAATTCATGATTTTACTCTATGTTCTTTTGTGCATGGGCTCTGTGAAGGAACATTATTAAACGTTAGATTTCACCATCTGAATAGGGAAGGCATACAGAAAAAACTTGAAAAGCATAAAGGTGTTTAAATTAAGTCTGCTAGAATCAATTCATTAAACAAAACCAAATTGTGATTTATTTAAATTATTTACTAGTTTAAACCCCTCTCTCATTCAACAATAAATGTCCTTTATTCTCTGAGGAAAATTATGAAGAAATAGTAAGTATTGATTCTATGCTTGAATATATTAATATAATTATAAGAATTTCAAATCATGACTTAATCATAACTGAAAAGATCTCATCTGTGTTAAGCAAAAGAATCACAGGTACTATTCATTCAGAAGACCACCAAAGAATAAGAAGATATTTGAGGCCATCCATAGTTTTTCCAGATAGTCACAATAGTTGCAGATAAATGAAGATTTAGAAACAAGTTATGCTGAGCAACTTAAATTGTGTGGCATGTTGTCTGGTGGTGCTTCAATTGATGTACTGTGTAGCCATAATACTACCATCAGCAGAATATCCCTGAAAATAGGATGTTTCTTCCAGTAGGTTTCTGGATACAATGAAATGTTTTACTTACGCTGAGGATGAGAAATGTACAAACCACTCTTCTGAGGGATGCCTTCAACCTAAAAGGGTCCTGTTACTCTGGGTTCTTATTTCCATTTTAAAGACAGTATTATCACTGATTATGTTGAACATAACTCTCCACACTAGCGATTTCCTCTTCTTGCCGGATGAATGTCAACAGTGAGGATTGGTCCCCTAAGTATTTTTATCAGGCTGGCTTCCTTCATGCAGCACACTGTCAGCATGTGATATAGCAATGATTAAATCACCACTTATAAGCATATTAGTCATAAAGACTCTCTAAGTTCTTTCATTTTTTTCCCCCAAGCCATCTAGTAACCGAAATATAATCTTTGTGGTTTTTCTTTCCCATGACAGCTGAGGTAGTTCCTGACAGTCAGGTAAGCTACTCCAGATTGTCATTTGTTTAATTAGCAATTTACTAAAAGAGAATGGCATACATTTGCATAACTTGATGATAGAACTTCAAAGTTGAGTTCCATTCCATCATGTTATAGATCAGGTAATTAATACATGAAAATTTATGTGACTTGCCCAAGTTTTCCTAGCTAGCTAATGAACTAAAACTCAGCTCCCATAACCCTTTGTCTAGCTTGATGTGCTGATACTCATGGGAAATCTATAAACTTTCATGCAGTTATCTTTCATTCTGTTGGGTAGGTGAATGGTCGAATAAGCTCTCTACAAATGCTTTTATTCCTGAGAGTCCATAAATCTGTGACTTATTCTAATGGATAATCAAATACACATATTTGAAATTATATTTCTATTTATCTATATTATTACATAAATGTTTCTATTATTTTAACTTTTACCTACTGTGATATTTCTAGAATTAGATTTCTCTTTTTTTTCCAGCTAAGGAGACTTTGAGACAATGGTGTTATTATAATACAGTACTACTGTTTTGCCCACATGAGTTTATATGTCAGGATGTTTAACCTTTTAGCAAAATACAGCAGAGCATTTTCTTCTGTTGTACGTCTGTGTCAGAACTTTCATGAGTCTTTTCTGTGTAAGAGCACTTTGTGTGTCACATGAAAGCTTTTCTAACAGCCTACTATATTCTTCTATTGTTAATAGAATGAATATAGTAAGATGCCCACACTTTATTTAAAGTTACTACTGAGCTGTACCCTAATGCTGGTTTATACGGCTGCTTAATTATGGGCTTGCTTTTCTAGGGGAGATAGATTGGTCAAATTCCTTAAATGAGGAGAGAGGATAATTCATTTGGCCTACCTTCCTAGGGTTGAGGGTTCAAGAAGGTGAGCTTTCTCACTGCTTCATACTATTGTCAACACTTAATTTCCAGGTAGCCCAGGAAATTGTGAAGTCTTTGGAGTCTTAGGACAGCCGTGTTCCACAGCATGAAAAAAAATCTCATTATATTATTTTTTGACCGTCTGTTTACTAGCTTTATGATTTTGTAAACAACTGACTTTTCTTCTTTCTCTCTCTCTCTCTTTTTTTTTTTTTTTGGACAGTTTTGCATTGGATCAGTAGTTTTAAAAATCAGACCAAACGTGGAAACTCTTGGAACATTTTTAAAACCACAGATTCCAGGAAGTGACTTCAAATCAACTTAATTGGAAACACCCAGGAATGAAGCCCAGGGATCTGTACCTTTATTTGTTTGTTTGTTTTTTAAGCAACAAGGTCTCATTCTGTTGCCCAGGCTGGAATGCTGTGGCATGATCTAGTTCATTGCAGCCCTGAATTTCTGGGCTCAGGTGATCCTTTTACCTCAGCCTCCTGAGTAGCTGGGATTACAGGCATGAGCCCTTGTGCTGGACTGGCATCTGTAATTTTAAAACTTATCTGGGACACAAAAAAGCTTGGTCACACCTCACACCAATTAAATCAGTATCCCTGGGGATGATGCCCTAGGTTTTATCATTTTACAAGTTCTCCAGGCGATTCTCATCTATAATCATGATTGAAAACTACTGCTTTAAGTTTTTTTCCATTTCTAAGAGTCAGCTTTGGGAGCCCTCACTATTTTTTGCTTAAAGGATTTAGCAATGTAAACTTAGCTTTTCAGGGGCAAATAGAATCCCTGCCTGTTATTTGTATGTCCATGAGTGAAGTGGTCTGAAAGTCAGTTATAGAATCTGTGCTATTGGAAGCTTAAATTCTTCGTATATTCAGATTTCCACATAGATTCAAGAAAAGTGATTTGCATATAAAAGGATATAACATTAACATCTTTATTCTGTCTCACCCCCTACTATCTCTTCTTCTGGGTAGAAACTGCATGTTATAATTAAGGATACTCTTCCCTTAGATGACCACTAGAAAAAGATCAGATTTCTTTTAAATCAAAAATTTAATCAGTGTGTAAGCCATAGTTGTCATGCATAGATGAATTAGTTTTAGAGGAACTGTTTGCATTTCTTGTTGTTTTATTTAGAGAAAAGTGCTTATTGGAAGCATATTTCTGGTTAAGAAATGTGTTTCTCATCCAGTCTGACTCAAAAAATGCTGTCACGGTACACTTTCCCTACCATCTCTCACCTCAACTCTCCTTTTATGTCTCTTAACTGTATCCCTTTTATTATGAAATGCCTGCCTCTCCAGCTAGATGGAATTCCTCAGCCAGGAGGCATTGGGAGCCATTCTTTGATATACCCCTTCCCTATTAGCACCTAACACAATGCTGAACATAGATTGATAAACCAGAAATGTGTGTTGAATCATGTGTTGATAACTTGGACTGCCTTTTAAGGATGGGAGATGCTGCTAAATTGTTTTGCCCTGTACCTGACAGATGATAACATGAAAAATTGGGAGTTCAGAAGCCAGGAAGCGCTGCATAACAGAAGGAGAACATGAAGGGGGGTCTGAGAGCGAGGGCGCATGGGGAATGGGAACGAGAAAGGGCCAGGGGCCCAGGGAGATAGGGAAGGCTGCTCAGGGGACAGAGGCCACTCCTTGAGACTTTCACATTTTTCAGTAAGTCTTTTAAGTTTAGTTGCTTAGCGTATGTGGATTTCTTATAGAAATTGACTGTGGCTTTGTATGACTCCTTGTTTGCACAGTTGAAACTGAGGAGGATTCATTGAACAAGGATCTAGCAGAGGCTGAGGTACTACTGTGAAAGCATTAGACACCTCTTCTACCAGCAGGTCGTATAAAGTATAAAATGGGTTTTGTATTTCCACAAATGAGAACTTGGTAGTTTAAGCCAAGCTGAACTAGCTTTGCAAAGCATAAGAAGTCCAAAAGTGAACTCCTCTCTCTCCCCATTCTTACCCGCAGTTGTGTGGAGTTGGACCATATCATAGCATCATCATATAATTCAAAAATTGTGAAATGTAAATCATGTAATATCATGTGACATCTGTGTTAGAATGACTGGACTCCTCCAACAGAAACTCTTGCCATTAAGTCTTGAGCTGTGATTTTCTCCTAGAGTTTAGAATACCCTGAACTGTCCTCAAATATGTAAGCTCTTTCAACTGGAGTCAACTGATCTGTAAGCCTCTTCACCCCAGTGCAGCCCAAACATGAGCCCAGCAGCCCACTCCCCTGAATGCCACATTCACACCCTGAGAAGGGACCTTTGTCTGCAATCACATCATACCCTACCTTTATCTATAGTCACATTAGACTCTATGCCATTTTGTACTGTTTGCTTTTTGTGTTTGTTTTTATCATTATAAGAAATCTGAAGAGGGAAAATCTGTACCTTTTCTTATTGAAAAAGAGCCTCTGGGGTGAGAGTTAGCTTTATAAAAAGTCAGGGTGCAAGGACCTTATCCATGGAGTACGATTTAAGGGAGACTGGGAACATCTCTTGAACCAACAGTCACACAAGCTGGAATTTGAACATCAATGATGAAAAGAATGGAGCAAGGCTGAAGACTTCAAAGAAAATCTTCTTGAGCACTGTGTTAAAAGAGCACATCTGCTGAATAAAAGCTCCATATAATTTATCTTTTTTAATATCATAAGATGGCTTAATTCAATGAATTCTCTATTATATACTTACCATATTCAGAGAAGTACCTGAGAGTTGAGAGAGAAATAGGTGAGGAGCAGGGAGGGTTTCTTTAAAGGAAGTGGAAATTATGCAAAGACAGACTTTATGGACTTAACCACACCTTCCCTTGGGTCATCTGCCTGAGGCACTCCTAGATGATACATCTCTGTTCAGTGTGGTGTAAGTCAGAGAACCCAGTGGTTAGCCAGTGCCTCATTATCCCCCTCCAGTATTTGGGCATCTGATTGTCTTGTTCAAGTTCAGTGCTGCTTTGTCTCCACCTGGCCCTTTCTCCGGGTCTGTTTCTCTGTGAAGCATACCATGAAAATGAAGGAGCAGTGCTTTCGAGTGTGTTGAATACTTAACTGTACATGATAAAGTTAATATAGCTGTCGTTTCCACACACTTATTTGTGATTATGTTTCAAGTAAGCACAGTAACAGCAATCTTAAAAACCCTGTGGCAAAACTGAAGAGAGTTAGAGCTCTTCACTGATGTAATATTCTGAAATAACATTTTCACAGGTTCACCCTCTTACTGAGAGCATGTACAGTAATATATCATACTAGAAAATTCTATTGCATTCTCCAGAAAGGCAACATGAAATTTTTTACACTATTCTTTCAATTATCTCTCTCATCCACACATTATTCTGAGGTTTGATTCTCACAGAGAGGACCTCTGTATTAAAACAGTGTGTACAAGGCAAAAATATCAAGTATTTTCTCAAATATCTTCTGAGAATATAAAAACCATATTCCACACACTAGGAAAGTAATTCTTAAGCAGTGATTTCAAAAAAGGCTTAAGCGCCTAAGACTTTTATGGGATTATTTCATGCATTTATTCATTCTGGAAATAGTTATTTAGCCCTTCCTAGGTAACGTGTTGTTCTAGACAATGTGGATAAATTGTTAAGAGTCCCTCCCTTCATGAGCTTATATGCAACTATGGTATAGGGAGGTAGGGGGGCAGGAATAGGACATAAAGACAGACCACTCACAAGTTAATAAATAAGTGGAAGTGTCAAGTACTGTGAAGAAAATAAAAGAGGGTGTGGTACACTGACTGGGTTCAGTGGGGTAGGAGTCTGTGTAGGTGCACGTAGTAAGGGTCAGTGGCCTAGGTTAGAAGAAAGAAGTTATCCTAAGAAGATGCAGTGTCTATGTACACACGCAGAGTACACAGTAATGTACTGCTGAGAACAGTAGTACCTTAAGGTGCTCATGAGCTTGGCCTGTCTAAGGAAGGGAAATAAGTGTTCTCTGGTAGACTATGAAATGGAGAGTAGTGGGAAATGAGACCAGAGAAGGAGAGTCAGACCATGTAAAGCATGTGGGCCATGGCAGAGCTTCAATCTTATTTTAAGTCCGATAGGAAGCCACTGGAGGGTTTGAAGCAAGCATGTGACATGATCTGATTAATATGTTTAAATAGTCACTGGGGATGGTATGTGTCAGACTGTAGCTGGGAGCTGGGGGGCTGTAATAATCCCAGCAAGAGATGATGGCAACCTAGGCCCGAGTAGTAGAATGGAAATGGAAAGAAACCACTGTAGTGGAGTCTGGATATGTCTTGAGAAACAAGTCAAAAGACTTGCTGAGGATTAGATATAGGGGCTGGGGGAAAGAGAGGGATCAGTGTGGCTCCTTGGGTTTTAGTCTAAACAACTAGGTACATGGTGGAAATGTTCACTGAGATGGGAAAGACTGAAGAGGAGAACAAGTGAGGCAGAAGTAAGGGTCGATGAGAATGAGGTATAAATTACCTGAACACTATACTCAATTAGGAAGCACTACTTTGCTGCTGCCAGTGGCATCCCTTCCCTTCTTAGGGGTTAGTGACACTCCTTCATTTACATGAGATCCTTTATGTTTCAGACCAGGGAAATCCCTGATTCTCTTCTTTGTACTCATGGAAACATTTGGAACTTTCCTTGAAAAAGATAGAAGGAGGTAAATTGTGTACCTTACGCATCTCTCCAACTCCAGGCACGCATCCTAGCCTATGTTCTCCTGTTCACTGTTTGCTTATCTGTCTGTGTTCTCCTTAAGCACAGTTACCACCTCTTATCCCTCTACCTCCCTTTGCTGGGACTATTAGAACTCTCATTCCTGTCCTCACTCTCCCAGAAAAACTACATTTTATGTTTGTTTGATTTTAGGTACTTTTTAAAGAACCTAATAGGATATTTTAAGATCACACAGTTAATAAGTGAATCCACCATTGTATATTGATAATTTTTGTGAATAACATCATGGGAACTAAAAAGGAAGTTTTAAATTTATATAAGCATAGATGTTGCTCTTCATGAACTTAGAGTTTAATCAAGGCTATAAAACACATCCATATGAAATAACTAAGTAATAGTGTTAGATAATTAAACTTTGTGGAAACCATAGGGCTAAGTCTATCATCCAGCTTGGTATAATTACTTCAGTGTGGTTACAGGGATGTGATGATAATTCTATTCTACTATGATTTCAAACTCCACTAATAATGCTAATTATCAATGTGATGATTAAGTGTTTAGGGTTTGATGTCATAATTTAAGCCCTTACGGTGCCACTTTTTGTGACCCTGGGCAAGTTAACTCTTACAAACCCCACTATTCTCTAGTAAAATGGGAATATAACCTACCTTTATAACTATTGTGAGAAATGCATGAAAAAATTGTCTGACACATGGTAAGAACTCTGTAAATGTTTGCTCTCCTCATGCATGATGCAATCAATGAGAGTTCCAGGTACCAGCCGCCTGCTCCCTGGAGCAGCTCTAGTTGGGAAAAAACATGTTAACAAAAGGTTTACTGTTGTCCAAAACCACAGTACAAGGGAGAGAGGATGGCCTTGATGGGAAAAGGTAGAAGAAGCAGGAGACAGTGAAGGGATCTGGTTGGTGGAGGAGCTAGTCACCAGCTTGCCAAGTAGCAGAGGAAGTATGAAAAGGAAGTAGAGGCTTAACACAATAATGAAATGTCATTATTGTGCCACATTAAGGGACCTTGTAACTATGTATTGACTTAATAGGGTTTCTGATTTACACTCTCAGTCTTACATATGATGAAATGATGAAGAGCAGTCTGCTCATTAGCTACAGGACTGATGACTTCTCCTGAGCTAAGGCTAAATCTACCTCTAAGACTCTGATAAATGTGTCTCTTGACAGGGGAGCATTTAATAGCAGTTATCTTCCCCCATCTCCCACCTCCTTTTTGGTCATTTTATTATTAGGAACTAGCAGAAATTCACAATTCAATCATTTCATGACATTTCTCTTTGTAAAATGGTACCTTCTCTGTCACTTCTTGATCAGGGAAGAATCAGTCAGTAAGTGACTCATTCTTGATTTGTTAATGCAAAACCTTTGTGTTATTTAATCATTTTGAGACAGTCATGGGTAGTTATTTAGCTTTGCAGCTTCTTATAAGTCATGAGCCTGCTTAGGCAGAAGATGTTGAGTAGCTTGTTGAATTATGCAAAGTTAAGTTCAAAAAGTCAATCTTGATTTACAGCTGTTGCGTGAACAATTCAGTGCAGGCTCAGGGAAGCACATTATCTGCAAATAATACTCTGTACTTGTATAGGAGACAGCATGAACAGAAAGTGACTTCATTCTATATGATTAATGCACAAGTGCTTTATAAACTGTGAAGTGTTCAACTGATACAAAATGGAATTCATGTGCAGCATTTATGTGATGGTGGGTGAACCTATCCCAAGGATAATGAGGAGTTCCTATTGATGTGAAACATCATAAAGGACCTTACTTTCCCAGAGGGTGGGGGAGATATCTTAGTGTTACTTAATTGTGTGTACTACTTCAGGATTATGTTTTGTTGATTATGTTAAAGAGAGCAACTTCAATAGCCATTAAATCCCATGAGCATTCAATGCCAACCATTAAGAGATGCAGGGAAGCATAAGATACAGTACTTAAGAATTCCCAAGATTTTGTTCTCCCTGCACATTCATTTCCAATAAACAAATAGCTCTACTAAGCCAAGGGGTTCTATGTATATGGGGCCATATGTACACTTAAGCCTCAAAGTTTTGTTCCTTTTTTTTGGCTTGCAGTTGACAAGCAGTGTAACTTGTTTAAAGGAAACCTTCTGTCATTTCTTTTACTACCAAAATGATAAAAACAGAGGCAAAGCTGAACTACTGATTTCAATAAGGTGTCCAAAAGTACAAATTATAATCTTGAAAGGGAGCAGAAAATTGTGGGCAGGTAGAGATCAGCAAGAGAAATCTGTGGCTAGGTCACTGCATTTTATGACTTTGCTTAATACATGTGCTTTTGAGCAGGACCCCAACTAGTAGCTTTATATACATAGAAGACACAGATGTGTACACTTAATAGGTTGTTCATCCCACAAGTGGACTGAGGTTTTAGGGAATGTGTCCAGGGCCAGTAGGGGAACTGAGGTAGAAGCCTAGTTACATGGATGTGGTCTACACAGAGATGGTGGCACCGAAGTGGAACTCTGGAGGGAGGGGGATCTAGTGGAGGGCAGGTAAGTATACAAGAGTCACTTAGAGCTTCAGGAAGTATTCCATCTGTCAGGTCATTGCCTCTTTTGTACATTCACTACAGTTGTTATTACTTTGGGCCTAAGAACCCAGAGAGGCTGGGCTGCCTTCAGGGGTCTTGATTTCTGAAGCTCAGAAGACCTGAGAAAGGAAGTTTTCACCAAGTTTATAGAGAAATTGCTGAGGCATAGATAATATCCCTATTAGTGCTTACAATGTTAAAATTCAGCATAGTATCAGAAATACTCAATAAAAATATCCCCCAAAGGCACATATTGGAAGGATGAGTTTTATAATGAAAATGTCTTTGTCTTCCTTCTGAATGTGTCTGGTTTGGGATGCATTTTATGTATATTCCTGTTTGATTCTCTGTTTTCTGTGTGTCTCTAAAAGGTTGTTATTCATTCTCTCTCTCTCTCTCTCTCTCTCTCTTTCTTTCTCTCTCTCTCTGTGTGTGTGTGTGTGTGTGTACACACCAAATTTTTCAAAGAATCATCTTTTTCCTTTTGTTTTTGGGTCTTTCTCTGTCAACCCTTTGCTTTCAAATATTCTCTTCCTTTATACTTTCTTCCTGAACCTGATATAATATGAAACTGAAAGAATGTGTGTTTGTGTGGGGGTGTGTGTGTATATATATATATGTTCATGCACACATTTAATATTTTGGATAAGAAGTTTTTGTTTCTTGGTCTTAAATTGAAAAATAGAAGAGTTAAATACTTTATTTTCCTAGTTTAGAAAACATTAAACTAAATTGAATATCTTTTTGCTTCTGTCCTTAATGGATGCCCTTCATAGCTATTGATCTGCTTTAGAGGTTTGTTTTGTTTTCAATAGAGACCAGGAAAAGAAACTCTTCATTCCTTCTACTTAATTACATCTAGTAAGTTTTGGTCTGTAGTATATATCCATATATGCTATATATATGTGTGCTTTCATTGTATATATACCATATATGGTATATATACATATAATATATATGTATATGGGGGCACACCTCATCAACAAGGATATCTGCATAATGAACATTTGTATACCTAACCCTGAACTGTACCCCACATACTTAAAATAAAAAATTTTAAAAAGTATATATTTTACACTACATATATATTATATATATATATTTTTTTTTTAACCAATCTTATTTATTTCTGGCTCAGTTCTAGAAATGATTTGAGGTAGTCTATAAAAATAAGCATAACACAAGAGAGGAATCATATCAAGAAAAAGGAATAGAATGAAGATAAGAGATGATGCAAAGAGATCAAAAGTTTGAGCTTCCTAATGGGCCAAAATTGAAATGAAACAAGGTGACTGTTCCATTTATAAAATAATATGTGTGAAAGCTCCCTAAATTTAGAGGCTTGAAGCAAGAACCTGTAGTTTTCTATTTTTGCTGTAACAAATTATCACAAATCTAAACAACACAAATTTATAGTCCTTGGGGGTAAGAAGTCTGAAACAGATATCATCCGGCTAAGGTGTTAGCAAAGCTGCATTCCTCTCCGGAAGCTCTGTGAGGAAAACAAACGAAAACTGTTTCCTTGCCTCTTCCAGATTCTAGAGTCTGTCCACATTCCTTGGCTCTTGATCTCTTTCCTCCATTTTCAAAACCAGTGGTGTTGCATCTCTCCAACCATTTTTCTCTACTCATATCTTCCTCCAACTTTCTTCTGCCTCACTCTTCCCTTTTTAAGAACTCTCACAATTTCCTTGGACCCTGCCTGGATAATCCAGAATAATCTTTTTTTTTTTTTTTTTTTTTTTTGGGGCTGCTAATTAACAAACTTATTTTCATCTCTAATCTTAATTCCCTTTTGCCATGTAACCTGATATATTCTAGGAATCAACACATAGATATCTTGGGGGAGGGTGCTGTTCTATATCTTTGACCCAAGAGTAACAAGTCATTTGGCATTTCTAGAGCATCACTCTCTATGTCTTTGTAACTCAGGTAATTGAATTTCTTATACATGTTTGGTAAGCTCTCTAAGGCATGAAGAGAGAGCAAGACCGAGAGAGAGGAGAGAGAGAGGGAGAGAGTGAGGAAAAGAGAGAGAGAAAGAGAATGAGAGAGAGAGAGAGAGAGAGAGAGAG
>NW_007252889.1:31708-43932 GCF_000164805.1 Carlito syrichta | reverse complement strand
GGAGGAGGAGGAGGAGGAAGGAGGAAAGGAGATGGTGGAGGAGGAAGAGAATGAGAAGGAAAAGAAAGACCAATAGGCAGAAATGGGTGGAAAATGTGTTCCCTTTATATCCTCCTAGTCTCCAAAATCCTGTATAGGATAGTAGTTTGTGTTCACTTCTATCACTTTCTATTCACTAGAAAGGAGCCACTAAAGTAAGGCCATATTCAAGGGAGAGGAATTAGACTGAAAGAGTATTAAAGAATTTGCAGACATGTTTTATAAGCAGCACAGCCACTTAAAAGATTTACAATGTCCCTGAACAGCTTTTCTTGGGGATAACAAGTAAATAAAACTTTTTTTCATGGGTCTCATAAAAGGACATTGTGTGTGATGTAAAAGATGATGGCCACACCAATATCTGCACAAAAAAATACTGTGATAAAATTCATAAATATATTTATTATAACATTTCTAGGTGCTGGCACCAAAGTACATGTCAGGAGAAAAGCAATTCCACAAGTTGCTCAAGTGTTTATTCCAAGTATACAGATCTCTAATGGAATAAAGAAAATTCAGGCAAAAACTTAAAGACTATAGAAAAATTAATGGCCTATACATTCCTCAACCAATCCTCCATGAATATTATATTTTATGATAAAAAATTTACAAGACGTAGGCATCAAAGAGATGAAGATTATATTGCTTGAAAAGAATCGCGAGTAAAAATACATTATTTGGCTATTTAAGGGCAGATCTTTAGGTTTTTTAACTAGTTTGGTGTTTAGTTCTTAGATGAAATCAATTGTGTCTCTTCATGTTTCAGATAAGTAAACACAGGTCACTTTTTATAGAGAATGAAAATACATCTACTTAAAAAAGGTTGTTTTATTGTTCCAGTATTATAACCTCTTAGAAAATGTACCTTTGCTACTCTTGGGGTTCATCCTTATACATAATATAGAGTAATTGACTTTTCAATGTTAATATTTTTCTACAGATGCTTAAATACGATATTTAAAAAAAATTTGAACTACAAATAAAATGAATATGATCAAGTGTGGGAGTAATCTAAGCTAGTTCTTATACTCTCTGTTCTGAAATTATGTTTCACTAAGAGGACAGTATATAATTTTGTTGATTATATCTTCCAATTTTTCCTTTCTTTGTGTTATCTTCATTAATATTTTCTTCTCTCGTGGAATGAGAACAGGGTCATTCATTCCATTGCTTATACATTTAGCAATTAGTGTACACATGAGCAGTCTACTCTTTGCAATTAAGTAATACAGGACACAGACTGTGAAATGAATGAATAAAAGATAATTACATGCTATACTTAATAGCCAAATTCACCAGCTTTTTAGTGTTCTTTCAGTTAAGTATCCATACTTGATTATTGTTGTGTTTTTTCCTACTGCCACTTAATAAAACAGGAGATTACAAAGAACTTCTGAATGCCTGTCAAGTAGTCTCATATCTTTTTAATTCAGGCATAATGTCAGTAGATCTACATGCAAATTGAATGCAGCATTGATCTAAAAGTGTATAGCATAGTAGAGCTGTGATAGTATTCGAGGGATGGACCCTTTGAAGAGTTTGTTTTCATTTTTAAAGATAGCTCCCCCTATACTCTTTATGTCTAGAAGGAATTTGATGTCCATGTGTGAGTCCATACCCTTGAAGTGAGAGTTAGTTTTTTGAGACCAAATATCAAAAAATATTTACAACTGTTTATTTTCTGTTTACTTAACTGTATCTCTCAGTAGAAAATAAAAACTGGTCTTCCTTGACCCTTCCTATTTAGCTCTAATATCCTTTTTATGATCTTCTCCCAGCTCCTAGCCCCAACGTCTCGGGCCATGATTGATCTTTTTATCCTAGCAATACAAGTTTTAAAAGACCACTTTTTCTTTACCATATTTCTGTCTATTAATTTCCTTGATTATCATGTATAGCCATGAATGGTTAGATGTACTTAAAAGTTTTCAGTATCTCTTTTTGTTATCTTTCTCTTACAGAAAAGAGAATGGTATAAGGCTCTGGGCAGTGTAGTGACAGAGGCATAAACAAGAGCATTTTGTCTAATTCGTTAATCAGCTGTGTATGCAAACTCTACTTGGGATAAAAAGTGAAACATTGAACAACTACCTATATGTCTTTTCTCTAATTTGAGAATCCTGTTTCCTAAATGAGGACATTGTTACCCACTACTTATTTACATTATTAGAATATCCAATTTAAAATAAAACAAGCCTGTTTAGTTCACGAGGGTGACAGAAACAGGATAAACCTGGTACCTGCAACCAAGAGGACATTGCAACTGGCCAGAAGGATGGGGCCCCTGTATGTCATTTGCAGGACTCCTTTGGCAAAAGTATTTCTGAAATAGAACCCCAGAGGCCTTCTTTGAGGAGAAATATAAATAAATAAATCCTCATCCCCATCCATACCCTTTTATCTGCCTGCAAAACTACAAACATTCTCACCTGAAACATCTACTCAATTTTGCTCTAATAAACGGAATTGAAGACGCACTGAGGAGAAAGAGAAACAGTGCTGCCTATGTTCTCCTAGGCTTCATGCTGACAAAGACTGGCTATTCAAATAAAGCAGTGCTCCACATGCAATCATGAAGTAGAGGAAAGAATGTTTTAGATAGAAATCAGACTTCTCAATTATCATGGAAATAGTTTCTTTTACATACATTAGACTCAGGATGTGTCTGCTTATGCCTGGTGGCCTGGCCTAGCCAGGGCATAATCTCTATAGCAACTGCCCCAGGCTTGTTTACCCAGGTGACAAGGTGAGCTGAATGCTACCTTAGAGGTCAATAAAGGTTACCCTAGAGGCTAGCCTTTTAATTCCCCTGTATATCATGGGGGGCTACGTTTCAGCAAGTGTGAGTCCTGGGTTTCTGTTGCCAATCATTAGCAACAAGGCTATATAGTATGAAATAACCTATGGGGCATTGTTATGTAGTACTCTCATAAATGTAAGTTCTAGGAGGTCAGTTTTAGTCTACCTTGAAGGAACACTTAATAAAGAATAATGTCATAGTGCTAGGAAGTAACATTCTAATTAAAAAATATGATCTTTTGACACACAATTTAGATCAAATTTTAAATGTGTTGACAGCATATTTCAATTAACCCATAATGAACTGTGACCAAATATTTATATACAAAGTATTTGATAAACTTTATTTTATGAAAAAATAATGCTTATATATAAGGCTTGCTGAATTCTTTAAAAATATTTTAATAATAAAAGGGTAGATGCTCCCTTAAAAGTAAAATGTGTGTGTGTGTGTGTGTGTGTGTGTGTGTGTGTGTGTGTGTGTGTGTAGTAAATCCTCTTAGGGAAAATTCTCTATATTTAACAGTTCACCTTTTATCCCTTTATGAGTTAACTTTCTTTTTTTTTTTTTAATTTTTTCTTTCAAATAGCTGAACACATGGATACTTTCTATTTTATTTTTCTTTTAAGCCTTAACTTTCTATTTGTTTCTCGTGCTTTTTTGTTTTTTGTTTTTTTTGAGTTGGAGTCTCACTCTGTCACCCAGGCTGGAGTGCAGTGGCACGCTCAGGGCCACCCCGGTATCGACCTGCTGGGCTCCAGCGATCCTTCCACCTCAGCATTCCAAGTAACTAGAACTACTGGCGCATGCTACCATGCCCGGCTTATTTTATTTTCTTTGTTTGTTTGTTGTAGAGACGAGGTCTCGCCAAGTTGCCCGGGCTAGCCTCAAACCTGTGGGCTCAGGCAATCCACTCTCCTCAGCTTCCCAAAGTGTCTCATCCTTTTTTTAATGATTGATGACACCAAACACATGTGTACTTTGGATAGAGAAAGTTAATTTGCTGGATAACTCACCCTATCAAATGCTTTAATTCATTCTCAAGACAATGCTATTTAACAGATTATCTTTTTCCTGTTTTTCTAGTCAAGCCATATACATTTCTCTTAATAGTATATGAATGACTTATTCTCAAGAATACAATTAATAATAATTATATTAATAGTAATTATAGTCATTGTTTCTCCATTACTGAAAATTGACTCATGAGAGCAGTAAACCACTCACTGTTTATAGGTTCCTTTTTCCTTTTTGCAGTCAAGGGACTGAAATTCAAAAGATATGGTTATTGGTACATTAGGACAAGATATGTTTGCTTATGCCTGGTGGCCTAGCTGAGGGCATAATCTCCATAGCAACTGCCCCAGGCTTGTTTCTTCCCAGGTAGAGATTTAGAATGGTGAAATGCAATGCTGTGAAACAACTAATCTAATTGTTGACTGCACCATGCAGTGGGGCAAATCAGAAAATCAGAGTCCACCAGTTTCCAGGTTTTATCTTCTTACACATAAAATGAAGGTCTTGACAATCAATCTGATGAGAAAAACATTACATTCAGAATTTAGTGAGAAACCAAACAAGAGTTTGCTCATGTTAGACATCTGAAACAACAGGGCAATCTCATATTCTTACCATGGGTCGTCAAAGTATTTTTCACGATTCTGGGTCCACCCTGATGTGTATAAAATAGTACAGTGAAATTGGACCGTGATCTTTCTAATTCCCGTGGTCCCCTCAGCCTAGCCCAACCAGAAGATGAATTGAAGAGAAAAAAAAATATTTTAAAGTTTTTAACATTTGTCATGAGTTTTGAATCATTTAATTTTGAAGGTCTATTCATGGAGAAATGATTATGTCAGATAGATTTAGATGATTTTAAAAAACAGTTCTTTAAAATAGTATGTCAAAATATAGCAAGATAGATGGGGTCTTATATCTTGGATATATGTTTCTGCAGGGCTTACTTAAGTATAATTAAAGATTTGGTATCTGTTTTCACTACCAAGATCCTTTGGACCAGATATAGTAAGCAATTGACAAACATCTTAGGATTTTTATGTGCAAGGATCCGTGGAAGATGTATAGAAGTAGAATTGTGCTTAAACCTGGTGTTTGCATATTTCATTACAGTTTACAAACATTACCATATACATTCTTTCCTGAGCACTAGGCTTTCTGACAACTTTGTAAACAAGTAGCAATTATTTCCACAATTTTATAAATGCTTATATTTTCAAAGCATAGTGGAATTATTATTTTCATAGCATCTTGGAACTCTGAATGTTGTTTGGTAGTAGTGGCAAACACTAATGGTCTGAAGCTTATTCTTATTTAACTGAAGAAAATACTGTGGCTGTTAGTGTTTTTTCCTAGCTAATGAACCAAATCTGTAATAAGGCTACAAGTTCCAGCAGTGGTACAAGTGCTTTGCAGTACACTGACACTAGACATGACACTGCAAGAAAAGATAATTTCTGGCTAATGCCAGGGACTCTGGAGAATTATTAAAAACCAACTCCCTGACCAGTTCTTTTGGAGTAGTCTCCTGTTAACTTCTAGAAGAGATAGAGTATCCTCCTGTGCCAGAGCAATTTATACTTCCAGTTTTCATATATATGTCAAAATAATGTTCTTTGTGGTATGCCATGGGTAGTTAAGCACATTTGTTATTCCAAGATCCAAGCTTTCACATTACTTAATAGATGAAAATATAATGCCATCCCAGCCAATGCTTTCAGCCTGAAAAGGAGAACAGAAGAAGAAACAAGCAGGGGGGCGTGTCATCTCAGGCATTTCTCTTGCTGGCCTGGTTTAGTAGAATTCTTATGTGCAGTGTACAGTGAAACCTTCAAAGGGAGAGTAATTTGAAGTAAAGCACACTATTGCTCTCTATTGGCTAATTAGATAACTAATGCAGAGGAATAATGAGGGATGTGCAGAGGTTCTTGTGACAAATTGCCTCTTGCTTTGATGTTAGATAGTGGAGAAGCTTATGTTTTGAGCAGACGAGCATCTCAATATAGGTGCCTGTAGCTATCATTCTCCCACTAGAAAAGGGCATTTATAGATGCTATTGTGTTGAGAAACCTCACCAGATGGAACTGAACCTTCCATCCTCAAGGTAAAGAACCTTCGGTATTAAAACAGTGGAGTGTAGAGAATGAAATTATGGAAAGCATACTTTTGTGTATCTACTATATGTCAGAATTTAACCAAGGTTATACAATGTGTAGCATATAAAATAACAGTGACTAAAGCTTATCTTATTTAAGAATTTCAAAACACAAAATATTCTTCAACATGAATGTCTCATTTAAGAAGCTGGCAGTTCTTAATTCCTATTCTTTTTTATCTTTTAAATAACTGGTTATCGGGTGAATTATTTTTTAAAGAAAGGGCATGATCTTAGAAGAGAAGAGAAAAAGGACATCACAGGAAAAACTGGTGAAATCTGAATAATATCTGTATTAATCAGATGGTTAATAGTACTAAGTTAATAGTACTAAGCCAGCATTATTTTCTTAGTTTTGATAATTATGCTACCGTTATATAAGATGTTAACACTAGGGAAAGCTGGGTGAAAGGTGAACAGGAACTCAACTATTTTTGTAACTCCTCTGTAAATCTAAAATTATCTCAAAATAATGTTTTTAAAAATCCATGCCAGTTATTGGGACAAAGGAGTGGCATGATTGAGAACTATAATTATTAGTGGGACACACCCTGTAGTGATCGTTGCTATTTAAACATGGTACAATGAGATTTAAAAAAGTATATATAAAAGCTTGGGAAAGCATATAAAAATACTATTTCAAGCCAGGCATGGTACTCATGCCTGTAATCCTGAAACTTTGGGTAGTTTAGGTAGGATTGCTTGAGCCTAGGATTTTGAGACCAGCCAAGGCAACATAGCAGGACTTTGTATCTACAAAAAAATTAAAACAGCAGGGCGTGGTGGTACACTTCTGTGGTTCCAGCTACTGGGGAGGCTGAGGCAAATGAATCGCCTAAGCCCAGGAGATTGAGGCTACGGTGAGCTGTGATCACACCACTGCACTGCAGCCTGGGTAACAGAGTGAGACCTTCAACTCAAAAATAAAATACTAATTAAAAATGTAGAAATACATAAGATCAATTCCCAGCATTAGAACTTTCAGATTAAGTGAGGCCTCACAATGATCTAAAAAATACTGAGTATATTAAGAGACACCTCTTTCGAAAAAAGAGAGTCAAATCACTTTCAAAAACTTTAAAAGGAATAACTCTTCAGTGGTCTTCCATCACAAAGACATTCACGAACTGTTTCTTAATTTCCCAGAATTCCCGGGTGACACTGTTCTCTCTAGGTGCCTGGTACTTCACACATCACTGTCACCTGTTACAGAACTTAGCAGCCCAACTGTGTCTTTAACCAGAGTGCCTGCCCCTAGACGGTAGAAACCTATTTTATGTTTATCTTCTTTAATGTCTTACCTCACATAGATACTCTTAGAATTTTTTTTTTTTAATTCTGGAAGAGTCAGTGAGTTTGAGGGAAAAAATATGCTCATTATAAAACCTTTTTTGTAAGAGTGCTTTTGGTTTAATTTCCTCTTCAGAGTGCAAGTGAGGAATAAGCCATAGAGAGAAACACTTCCCAGAAGCTCTTGTTACCTTTAGGATGCTTGAAAACATACCCTCATTGCTCCGTAGAATTAAATGTAAATGATCCTAAAAACAAATGAAGTCTCTAAGAAATGGCATGGTTAGCATAGATTCAATGTATGTGCTGACTTGCTCTTTCTAAGTTTGATTTGTGATTTCTAACATTGAAATCTCGGTTATTTGAAGGTTTGAGTTAATTTGTTATAACTTAACTAACAACTTTCTACCTCAGCCAGTTTCTGTCTCTTAGGGCTCATTTCAGTGAGTCATAATAGGAAAAGTCAATCATAGATTAATTACCAGTGATCAGCTTGTCATTTTAAACACTTTATTTAAAGCAGTGAAGTCAAAGCTACATGTAAATATACTGAAAAGGGAAAGTCACTCAAAAGTCAGCGTATGAAAATGGATCGTCCCTGGTTGGCCCTGAATTGGTTTCAACTTCATGGAAGCATCCTGTTCATGGTTGGTGCATTTAGTATGTACTGTGTCTGCTGCTGTTTGAAGGTTATTAAGTTTGAACTAGATTTTATTGGTGTTCACTCTAATCTACTCAATTATCTTTTGGGTTTTGCATGTGTCTCTGGGAAGGACGAACCACCAACTTCTATTGGCATATTGAATAGTTGAAAAGATTTGATAAAATGCTAATTGATAATAATGAAAAGCAGAGTCACTATTTTGATAAAGACTTAGTTTCTTATTTTTAAAAATTATTGGAGAAATTATTTTTTAATGAAACGAGGAATGACTTAAGGAAATGACTTAGGAAAAGTAATATAACAACAAGAATCTTATTTCTTTGGTGTTTTTCTAGCTAATACATCTTAAATAAGGGTTTAATGGTGAAAGGCTCTAAAATTTTAGAATTATAGGTTCAGGAACAGCTAGCAGAGGTCATAATTACTTCTCCTAACTCTAATTCTAAATGCAGATCACTTAGTATGGGAAATCTCCTCCATTTTCTGAAATATCATCAACAGGATAAGAATTTTTAATTCCCTTGGTAATCATTTTGTAACCTATGTTTTGAAATATCTCATGATCTACACTCTTTTAGTCTACAATATAAACTTTCAATAACTACAACAATTAGTAAGGAATTTTTTTTTTTTAAGTTTTCAAACAAAGCTTATTAGAGAAAGAAGAGAGAAAAGACAGGGTGACATGCCAGAGCTGGCATGGGTGAAAAGAAACTACCAGAAAGGAAAGAAATTATTGAGGGAGAGACATGTATATTGAACATTGGAATGTTTAGTTATTGTTGTCCACACTTGGCCTATTGTCAGTGGTGAGATGTGAAAGGCACAGACAACAGTCAGAAGGACGTCCCCAAGATGGCTCTGCCTCCCAAAGACAACAAAGGCCCTAAGCGGCTTTTCCCGCCGGCGCGAAACTTAAACCTGTGCTCAAACAACCTCTCCCTATAGAAATGCTACCTCATAGTCTCCTCCAATAAGACTCAGGCACGACACTGGCCTGCCCCTACAAGGTTCATAAATATACCTTTCTCCCTACATAGCTGTCTCTCCCTCTCTTGCTTTCTCTCACACTCTCTCGCCCTCTCCCCCCACCCTTGCTTTCTCCCCCTGTCTTACTCTCTTACTCTCTTTCTCTCTCGGTCTCTCTTTTTTTCTCTCTCTCTTGTCCTTCCTCGGTTACAGTCCCTTCGTGTAACTGCCCCTTTAATAAATCTCTTGGTTCAGACCGGCATGGAGTCGTTACTGGTGCCAAAACTTCTTTCAAGGTGGGTGCTTATGAGTGGAGCAGGCAGTGGGAGAGTTAAGACATAGTATAAGAAGAGGCTGACGTTTATTTGAACAGCACTCCAGTAGCACCTAGTAATTTCTTGGCATATTTTTATTTTACTAAGTCTGATAGGATTTTAGCTATAGTCTCAACATTGTTCCTTCGGCCGATAAATGTACAATATCTTCATGAATTTCTTATTATCTATTTGGGGATTTTTAAACTTATTTTTCAGCAGGCAACTAATGTTTTCCTCTTGCAATTTATTTATGAATAGATGATACATTAACATGATTCAGAAATTTTTTTTAAAGTACAGCAGTGGAAAAGACCTTTTCACCTCGCCTCCCATTTCCCTATTTTTTGCCTTCCTTTCAGGGGCTTTTAAAATCATATGAAAGCAAAGAAGGATTTATTTATATTCTTCATTTTTCCCTATGTTTAATGGAGGAGCATAGACTAGACTCAGACTGACTTGGGAATGAATCTTAGTTCTCAGTTTCTTCATCACTAATGTGAGTTAATAATAATGCCATCTTCACAGGGTGTTTAAGAAAGTTGACTAAGAAGACAAAACATGTGTCACTATTTTTTTTTTGATTTGGAGTCTCACTTCATCGCCCAGGCTGGAGTGCAGTGGCATGCTCATGGCCACCCCCGTGTCAACCTGCTGGGCTCCAGCGATCCTTCCACCTCATCCTTCCAAGTAGCCAAAACTACAGGCGTGCGCTACCACACCCGGATAATTTTTATTTATTATAGAGACAAGGTCTCACCAAGTTGCCCGGGCTGGTCTTGAACCCACAGGCTTAGCAATCGATGGCTTCGGCCTCCCATGTGCTGGGATTACAGGCCAAGCCACCAAGCCCTCCTATATCACTCTTTCTGATATGCAGATAGTGAGTGTGATTATGATTATTGTTATTAGTTAAAACCTTTGAAAAAGAAAAAAAGCATAGTATTGACTTTCCAAGGTTGCCGTGACAAATTCTCACAAACTTGGTGGCTTAAAACCACAGAAATCTATTCTCTCCAAGTTCTGGAAGCCAGAAATCTGAAATTAAGGAATTGAAAGAGATGTGCTTCCCCCTGAGATTCCTTTTCTTGCTTCTTCCAGCTTCTAGTGGCTGCCAACATTCCTGAGCTGGTGGATGTGTCACTCAGTCCTTGCCTCTATCTTCCCATGGCCTGTCCTCTTCCTTATTTGTCTCTTTTCTGTGTCTCTTTTCACATAACTACTTGTCATTGGATTTAGGGCTCACCCAGATAATCCAGGATATAACATTGTTATATCTATATAGACCATTTTTCCAAATAATATC
Organism: Carlito syrichta; assembly: GCF_000164805.1. NCBI lineage: Eukaryota > Metazoa > Chordata > Mammalia > Primates > Tarsiidae > Carlito > Carlito syrichta. Next base: position 33,378 of record NW_007252889.1, on the reverse strand, counting down.
ACGTTCACAGGTTCTGGGTATTAGAATATGGATTGATCTTTCTAGGGACCATTTTATTTTTTATTTTATAACTCCTGGGCTCAAGCAATCCTGCTACCACAGCTTCCCAAAGTGCTGGGCTCACAGGTACCCAGCCAGGGGGCCACTATTTAACCCACTACACACATCTTTTTTGTGATTTATTTTGTGATGATTGATATATTTACAGAAATTTTGTTTTGGAGAGCCATTAATATATTATCAACTATAATATTTTAAATGTTGGAAGCATTGATTGATATTTGGTTGGAGATCAACTTCACACATGGTAAAATTTTACTGGCAAATTATGAAATATAAAATTATGAAATGGATGGTAATAAAACAACCACAAACAAATAAAATATACTTCTTTTTTTTTAAGTTGGAGTCTCATTCTGTGGCCCAGGCTGGAGTGCAGTGGTATGGTCATGGCCACTCCAGCATCGACCTGGTGGGCTCATGCGATCCTTCCACCTCAGCCTTCCAAGTAGCTGGAACTACAGGCGCACACTACCATGCCTGGCTAGTTTTTGATTTATTGTAGAGATGAGGTCTCACCAAGTTGCCCAGGCTGTTCTCAAACCCGTGGCCTCAGGCAATCCCCTCACCTTGGCCTCCCAAGGTACTGGGATTACAGGCTTGAGCCACTGCGCTCGGCCAAAATACATTATTTTTTGTTTGTACAATTATTTGGTTTTCCTTTTGTTTCTATATGTGCATCTGTGTGGGGAGAGAGGAAGGAAATAGAGTCCCAGATTATTTTTTGAAACATGTATTAATAGATTTAATGCCATTGTATAACAGAAACTTGAATTGGCTAATCATATCTTCAAGAATTTACTTTTACTCTTTGTTGTGAATTTCCTATTCTAATGATGGCCCACCTCTTTTATATAATAGTAGAATGACATCCATTCTGTAATAGCACAAAAGAGTTGGAAGTAATAGAGGCACCAGATGCATTTTCTCTATATCTTTTGGAGCAGAAAAAGTAGAGAAAATGTTAAATTTTTTCTTTGAAATCCATATGACTCTTCTTCAAAGAATCACTTTTTTTAAGAGAGAAAATTCTTGATTGCATTACAAGCATTCAGACAGAAACAACGTATGTTGTCAAAAGCTACATTCTACCTGCCAATATCATCATAGTGACTACAATGTCCTGCAATTTTTGTATAACTAAATCATGCAACAAAGCAGTGATTTTTTAATTCTGCTGTTGATTTTTTTCCACAATTGATCAGCCTATAGAAATTCCATATACTCGTCAAGGTAGCAGAGTGCTAGAGCCATTGAGTATGACATGAACCTTTTATTTTATTTTATTTTATTTTTTATTTTTTAATTTTTGAGTTGGAGTCTCACTCTGTCGCCCAGACTGGAGTGCAGTGGTCGCTCCCGGCCACCGCAGCCTCGACCTGCTGGGCTCCGGCGATCCTTCCGCCTCAGTCTTCCGAGCAGCCGGAATTACAGGTGCGCGCTACCACGCCCGGCTGATTTTTTGATTTATTGTAGAGATGAGGTCTCACTGCCCAGGCAGGTATCGAACCCGCGGGCTCAGTTAATCTACTCACCTCAGCCTCCCAAAGGCGCGAGATTACAGGCTGCGTCACCGAGCCCAGCTACATGAACCTTTTTTTTTTTTTTTG
>NW_007252889.1:9937-31688 GCF_000164805.1 Carlito syrichta | reverse complement strand
TTTTGGAGTTGGAGTCTCACTCTGTCACCCAGACTGGAGTGCAGTGGCCGCTCCCACCCACCGCAGCCTCGACCTGCTGGGCTCCGGCGATTCTTCCGCCAACCTTTTAATAAACATTTTTTTTTAGTTTGCAGAACTAGAAAAGTACTGGCTGTGTTAAACAATTAACCTCATGCTGCTGAATAAATACTTTACTAGTCTTTTAAATTCACTACTCAGACATCTGAAAGGATGTTTTAGGAGATGGCATGATGTTCATAAATAACATAACCTCCAATATATTATTAATCTATTTAATGTAAAATACAGTGTATTATTATTTTTATCCTTACAGCCTTCTAAAGTCTATTCAGTGATATGCTTTCTTCTCTTTTTGCAGTACAGTATTTAATTTTATTTTTTATGTAAAATTATTTAATATGACAAGTAAAAATGATGTATATTCAAAGTGGACAATGTGATGATTTGATATACATATACAAGATATTCATATATTTACTGATTATCACAGTCAAATTAATTAACACTTCCATCACCACCCATAAATAATTACTGTATGTGTCTGTCGAGGGGATGGATGAGTATACTTAAAATCTCTTTTACTATGCCTCAAGAACCAATACAAGAGTTATTAACTATAGTTGCCATGCTATGCATTGGATCTCCAGAACCGTTCATCGTACAACAACGTTTGTACTCTTTAACCAGCATCTCTCCCCATTTTCCCCACCTGACCTGACAGCTACCATTCCACTCTTCTACAATTTCGACTTTTTTCTATTCCACATATAAGTGAAATCATACAGCATTTGTCTTTTTATGTCAGGCTTATTTCATTTAGCGTTATATTCTTCAGGTTCATCCATGTTGTCACAAATAGCAGGATTTCCTTCTCTGTTCGCCCTGCCATCCTGCATACTGGATTTTAGTCACTAGGAGATGGAAAATAACAGGTTTCCATAGTACAGATTGATAGGCGATCCAGATTTGATGTCTTGGGAGTCTATTCCTGAGCAGCAAGCGAGGTTGCTACTTTAATTTTGGGGTGGTAGATACAGACCTTGACTATCAATCCAGGAACAAATAGCAAGTCCTTTCCACAAAGTCACTGGCATTTAGTCAAACTTTTTTGTTTGTCTTCTTGTTTTTACATGGACATTGTAAAAACCCAAATACTGAATTGTATAAAGATTAGCATGTATCTTCCTCAAATTGCCCCATTATCCTACTCCCAATAAGTTAAAAAACAAAACGCAAAACTAACAACCTTAACATTTATTTTATTTTATTTTATTTTATCTCATCTCATCTCATTTTATTTTATTTTGAGTTGGAGTCTCTTTCTGTCGCCCAGGCTAGAGTGCAGTGGCACACTCACAGCCATTACAGCTTCAACCTCCTGGGCTCAGGCGATCCTTCCACTTCAGCCTTCCAAGTAGCTGGAACCACAGGCATGTGCCACCACAACCAGCTAATTTTTTTATTTATTGTAGAGATGAGGTCTCGCCATGTTGCTCAGTCTGGTCTCGAACCCCTGAGTCAGGCAATCCTCTCACATCCACCTCCCCAAATGCTGCAATTACAGTTGTCAGCCACAACACCTGGCCACCTTAGCATTTAAATATGTCCCCTTCTGTAATTTATAATGCTCATAGACACCCATATGTACTTGTATGCTAGCTTTTTTTTTTTTAATACAGAGCTTGGATTTTCTTTACCTTGTTATTGGCAGTCTGAAATCCATCGTGTACAGTATCTATTTGACCACAGATCTAACTCATTATTTGTAATCTCTGCACAGCATTCTACAGTTAGAATGTATTATAATTTTTTATCTCTTACTTATTGTCGAACACATGTTGTTTATACCTTTTTTGGCTATTTACAAACAATGCTACAGTGATTATTCCCACACACAGGTTTATATGTGTTTTGCAATTATTTCTGCTGAATAAAATTCTTAATTTGCTGAGCCATAAGATTCTGATAAATACAGCCAAATTTCACATTTTAAAAGGGGCAGGAGGGAGATAGAGGATTCAGCCTTCTTTCATTTACAATGTGCTTGAGACATTTTGTCTTTGGTTTGTTTATTTATTTCTTCTTTGGCATTTTAACTGGATACTAGAAAGGAGTGTATCTGTTAAGGTTAGACTGATGCCTTTGGAATGTGAATGCATAACCAATATTTTTAACATTACATGTGTTATAGGAAGTCTTCTTCCTCTAGGAACTCCTGTGAAGGAGGAAAACTTTCTCCATGCATTTTCTGTGAATTCTGTAGAGGAAATTATTTTGATACATATTTACTCTCCCATCAAATGCCTGAAATATATATGTGAATTTTCCAGGAAATCTTGAATAGAAATTGAAGGATTAGACAGGTTAAAGTAGATATAACAGTAATAGTTGTCTCTTTCTTCCTTGATAAATTTTGGGTAAAGCTAGAGAAAATACTTTGTTTATGTTTCCAGAAGCAAAGAATAAGAATATTTATGTCAAGATGGGGAAGAAGAAACATTTGCAGTTCTGTTCAATGCCATGCATTTGATACCTGACCCATGGAAGATTTTTCAAATCTCCCCCTTCAGCCTCTTTTAGCAAACTTAGCTTATTAGGAGTACTTAGCATTTACACATGTAAGTGTGAGTCTTTTTATTTGTACTGTTTTTGATGTGCAGGTTAAACAAGGATGAGTCATTTATTCTTTAGTCTTCTATTTTCATGTTCATAAAGATAGAATAATTTCTACATAATTGAATTTAGTGCATGAATGCTAAAATAAAGTTTACTGAATGCTTAAAAACCCTTGGAGAGAAACATAATTTTAGCATAAATTAATGCCTTTTGATTTACATTTTGTAATGTATTTTTAATTTCACTTTTAAAGCTAACTTGAATTCATGCATTTTCATAACTTCTGTCTTTTAGATGGAAACTTCTTATCATACAAAGTAGTGAAGGTAAATAGTTTTGAGAAAACATGTAATTCTTGATTGAGTAATTTCCTTTTTTGTGGCTATGAATTCTAATTTTAACATTTAGTTGTTCATCAACATACATTTTTACTGTTTAAAACAAATCATAAATGTTTGTTCACAATACCGTTTAAATTTATATGTGGAATTATTGATGGTTTACTTGGGCAATGTTTTTAGTAAATGTATGGGTGTCTTTACTGCTTGATTCTGGAAAACTCCACTATTCACATCTCTTTAAGAAGAACTGCATACACATTTATGTGTATTTATTTACATATGCATATATATGTGTATCTATAGACAAATTTATGTATATATGTAATTATGTATATTTATATACTTTACATATACTGAAGAGTAAATTGCAATGTTCTTTCCTAAATAGCTTGGTTTTTCACACATCCTACTATCCTTTCATTAGTTACATTCTATCTCAATCACAGAAACATGCAGGCAGAATTGATATGTAGACTACTGGATCAAAAATATCTTCCCCAATGGTGAGGCATAATATTATGTGTTTCAACTACCAGATTTAAGCATGATATATTGTTCACCAAAAATAATGAGTTAGAAGCGATAATTATCAGGTCCTGCATATGAACTTCATTTATCAGTGGTACCTCACTGCTTGATGAAATCACTTATGACTTCAGACTCTACATCAGTGGTGCCTCTCTGCTTGACGAATTCACTTATGACTTCAGACTCTACATCACCTCCCCCAAAATACAAACCAATTTTCAGCTTGGTACCAAAGCCTCCTCATGTCGTGGATTTCAAACTGTGGAGGAGCCAGGTGTGATTCTCTCTTTTGACTCAATGATTAATCTCTAGTAAGAATTTCTTTTTTCTTTCTTTTTTTTTTTTGTACGTTTGGTTTATTAATGGGTTTTCTGTCACCTGCAGCGTCCACTGCTGTCAATCTCGAGAATTTCAAAGTCTGTCTGATTCTTCCTTTCTTTTCACACTTCACCATCCTACATAAATCTTCAACATTTTCATTAATGAATATCTCTCTTTCTGGTTTTGTCTGAACTCCTAGCGTCTAGCACTGTTTGGGGGCATGGAAAAACTTGAATCGATACTCATAGAATGAGTGGATAAACACTACAAGATTCATTTTAGTAATTTTATTAAAATGCAGCTCTTATCACATTACTTTGCAGCATGCAAATTCCCAATGAATCTCAGCTATCAAGAGGGGAAGGTGAAACTCCTCCTCAGTGTTTAGGACTCACTAACCCCTTCTCAGTTTTATCACTGCTCTCACTGTGATTGCTCTGTTGCATTTATACTACTTTTAAATTACCCTTAATATTTTGTACTTCATCCCAAGCCTAGCATGCACTATTTCTTTTTACTGTGTCTTCATGCCTGATTTTCTCACTCTGGAATGACCTATCTGGTCTAGTCTGTCTCTCTAAGCCTAAGGCTTAATTGAAGCTTAGGTACTTAAGAGTTCCTTTAGTCAGCTTTAGCTCATACCAGTGTCTCCTTCCTTGGCATGCCTATTGTTTTAATGATCTCTCTCTCTCTCTCTTTCCCAACTCATAGAAGAATTTAGCCTTCCTTTTCTTTGGAGAGTACAGATACACTTGATTGAATGGTGGGAATAGTTAGTCAACTGTATGATCCCTGAGAGTCTGCAGGTAGAAGATGGGGAAGACTGAAGTAGCTAGATGAACAGAATGTGAGGGTTGTTGTTGGATAGAGAAACGTTCAACTCCAGGGGACCTGAAGGTGGAGAGAGTTTGTGTTAGACCTGGAGAGTTTGCCTTACTTCTCTGAGTAAGAAGTTCACAAAAAAAGGCTCCAGATTTGAATGTTTCCTTCTTCAAAAATTTGCCTTAACATAGCCACTCTTGATGTTTCCTAGCAGCAGCTGTAGAGTAATTTTACCACACTGTTCTCTGGCTTTCAATGCATTAGAACTTTTCTCAAGTGCATTTAGGTAAAAGTCATGTTACTTCATTACACCCTGCCGTGCTACATTGTCCTTTCTGGTAAGGAACTTATTTCAGGGCTATCAATTACTGAATTTCCATGTAAAATGAACTCATGTGTATCTTGTGACTGAGTAAACAATTATTTCATCTATCTTGACTAAACTATTTATTCAGGTACCTAAACAATTGAATACATAATATCACTGGACTAAGGTTCTTAATGCTCCCAGTGAAGGATAGCACAGTTTGGTCCCAGCTCACCATTTCTGCTTCATTTCTTACTGCTTTTCTACTCTCTTTGCCTTTCTGCCACTCTGGTCTTCTTTCAGTTTCTCAAATGCCCTAACTTTCCTCGAACACAGGGCCTTTGCATATGCTATCAATCTGCCTGAAACTTTGCTTTCCTTCACTGTGCATTTCTTTCTACTCTCTCAAAGTAGGCCATATTTCTCTCTTCTACATATTTGTGGCTTCAGGTACCTTTCTTTCATTGTTGTGATACTAATTTTTGAGTGGTTACTTGATTAATGTCTGTCTTCCCTGCTAAATTCTTTTTTGCATCTCAGTATGTGACACCTACAATGTACTCAATAAATATTTATTAAATTTTAATTTAATTTGTGAATCCAGTTATTTTACTACTCCATAGATACAGCATTATTCTGTAACATTTTTATCCCTGCCATTTAAACGTTCTAAAATACAAAAAACTGGTCACAGTGGCTCACACCTCTAATCCCAGCACTTTGGGAGGCCAAGGTAGGAAAATCTCCTGAGGCAAGAAGTTTGAGATCAGCCTGAGCAACATAGACCTCTATCTCTACAAAAAGTAAAAAAAAAAATTGGCCATCATGGTGGTGCTTGCCTGTAGTCCAGCTACTTGGGAGGCTGAGGCAGAAGGACCACCTGAGAACAGGAGTTCGAGGCTGCAGTGAGCTATTACCACACCACTGCACTTCGGCTTGGGAAACAGTGAGACCCTGTCTCTTAAGCAAACAAGCAAACAAAACAAAGCAATACAAACACATATGAAAGGACTTCTAAGCATAAACCGTTGAAACCATAGTTATCTGTGTAGTTAAAAATTAATTTTTGTATTTTGTCTTTTAGACAGGAGAGATAATTCTTTTAAGGAAGTGGTAACTTTTTCCTTCTATGTGGTTTTGGGAAACTTCAAATAACATTTTCGGTATCAATATTTATCTACTTCCAAGCAAGATTACACACCAAAAAATCTGAAGCATCCTCAAAGCCTTTCAGGTTTCAATAGAGGGAACGTAATGATTTTACTAGTCGACTTTGTTGTACAGAGTTTTCTCAATAGATGAACACTAGATCAGTTATCCGACAAATTCATATTAAAGGAAAGATGCTCAAAGAATTATTCCACAAGGCTTCTCATACCTAGATCTTCAAAGAGCACCTGCATGGTTTCGTGATACTAAACTATAAATAATTTTGAGGGAGAGAGAAAAGTTTGATGGCTTATTAAGAACGGGGACAGTTTATTCTGGACACTGAGATTGCTAGATGCAGAGATACTGTTTATAAAGATAAGACCTTTTCTCCTTTTTGTAGCTGATTTGTAAGTTTCTTGGAAATAACTGCTTTGACTTTCTTACTTCTTTCTTGAGTCTGCCCATAAACCAAAAACTATGTAATATTTGCATGTAGCAGCATAGAAAAAGGTACCCCTGATACATGTCTTTAACTCTTCCCTCTTGCTCAATAGCCATATCCAGTCAAGCAGCAAGTACTGTCAGTTCTGCCACATAAGTACATCCTGACCCCTACTTGTCCTTACCTATCCATCCTGGGAATATCTCAGCTCAGATCCAATAACTTTCTAAACATTTCCCCATCTCCAGTGACCCCCTTCTCACTTTTGGCATCTGAAATGCAAGTCTGAGCACTCCTTCATCTGAAACATTTAAATGGCCCATGTTAATAACAACCACCACAACGTAAACATTGTACTATATGTCAAGATGCCAAGTACTGGCCAAAGTATTTTGCATACATTAACTCATGATGATGCACTTGAACAATAAATCTAGAAACTGTGATCAACTATCATTGATATGATCACAAAGCTGACACTGAGTGCCTATTTCAACCAGGCACTGCCCTAAGCACTTTACAATATTAACTCATCTACCTCTAGCAACAACTGGATAAATATGTACATTAGTATTTTTTTAAATTATAGATCAATTAAATCGCTAACAAAATGAATAAATAATATACTGGACTAAGATTCAGGGGTTAAATACCTTGCCCAAGGTCATGTGGCTAATAAATGGCAGGCAACATTCAAGCCCAGGCAGTCTAGCTCCAGAGTCTGTGCTCTGAAGCACTGCTTATACTGAATTTCCAAATAAATTTCCTAACTTGATAGCCTGACTCTTGGTGCTTATTTGGCTTTTTTCTAACCTCGGTTTTCACTAAAGTTGCATTTGCCCATGTTGCGTTTTATTCCGCCACACTGAACTAAGCAAATGATGTCTTAAATGGATTCTTCACCTGGACTAGCTTGATTAACTCAAGTGCTTTCTCTGTTTCTTGTGTACAACATTTGTCTGAGGCCTGTGACCTAGTAAACTTACAGCTAAGTTACCCCCTGGTAACACTGTATGCTTTTGTTCCTACCAGCTAAAATGCATGCTTAAATATTCAGCTGTGATTATTCCCAAACATGCTACCTGTACCTGTTATTGTACACATCTGATTTCATTAAATATCATACACATTTCATCAACAGGAGTAAGGGGGAAAAAACAGTCAAATGTTTTGAAAGACTAGCTTATAATGAGTTTTCTTTTTTAAATGACTGTCAAATGTGGTGAGACAACTGTGAAAGCCTGAGAAAAATTTGTAAAAATCTAGAAGGGTTCTGTACTCAGATTTTGTCACAAATGTATTTTTCATTAAAATGTAAAGAAACTGAAACTGGAAGCTGTAAACAGTGCAGTATGAATGTGGTCTTTGAAAGAAAGATGTCTCAGAACGTCAATTTATGGATTTATGTCCAAAGAGAATGATTTCTTATCTCAAAATATAGGTAAATGAATTCTAAATTATATGTTTTCATAATTCAGCATTATGATTAAGAAATGAATGTATCATATTTTGGTATAATTTTATGACTTTGCCAACTTAAAACTAATTAATCCAACAATTATCAGTCTGGAATGTTCTGGATGAGAGGATTTCTAATATGGTGCTATATGTACCATCACACCTACACTCCAGCCAAACCACAGAACTCAAGGTTCATCTAATATTAACCTATGATGTACTTTATAATCTCTTATCTTCTACCTTCTTTGTGTTTTGTTTGTTTGTATGTTTGCCTGAAATGCCTTCTCCTAACCTTCTTTCCTTGCTAAGTTCAAGTCATCCCTTAGATTGAGGTATTCTTGCTTTGGAATCTTTTCAGACCTCCAGAGCATCCTGGCCAGATGCTCTTATAAATATCCATTATAAACAACAACCCAGAAAAACTATTATAATTAAAAATTGAAGGAAAATAATACATGTATTGGGGTTTTTTGTACTTTTTTTGGGTACTTTTATGGAGAAGACAGGATAGTTTTCAAAAATCTAATTTTAAGAATAAGTAATGAGTTAAACTTTCCTAATCCTAGTATTTTATCCTGAAGACATCTCTAGGAAATCACAGAGCTGACAATGTTTTAAAGATTAATGATAATATTGTGGTGCTGAGAATTAAACTCATTTTGCAAGGGAATCATGCAAAATTTCATCAGGCTGATCATTTGTAGGAGAGAAGTCTTGCTAGTAATGGATATGCAATTGCAAGGTAGGTCTCTAAACATGAACACATAACTGAGACAGTAAATGGAAAAGTAGGGCTTAGGAGAATGTAGAGGCTTCCATGGTAAGCCTATTTCATCTAATCAAAGTGGTATTTGTAACCATGAAGAGAATATAATTATAAGCATTTATTATCTGAGATGATTTTTCATAAGGGTGAAACAGGATTGCTTTTGTGCAAATGAGATAGATATCCAGTCAGAAGATACAGAGATTATATTAATTATGTGGTTCTGGTGCTTAAGAGGGAACACAGGCCTCTCTTAGATTCACTTTCACTGGCAAATACCTGTTTAACCTAAGATGTACTAGAGCTGTAAAACGGAGTTACCTTCATACTTTGCTTCCCTGTTGATCCTTCTATAGCAAGCCCTCAAAACAAGGGATTGAGTTGAATGCAGTTAGGTGTCAGTAAGAACCAAGCTGTAGTATTCAGCAGTATGGTATTGGCATGGAGACAAGCATATAGAGAGGGAATAGGACAGAAACCAGGGCCTGGAAATAAATCTATGCATATAACTGATCTTTGACAAGATTGCCAAGTATACACAATGAGAGAAGGATATCCTTTTCAACAAATATTGTTGGGTGTACTGAATATCTACACGCAAAAGAGTGAATTGGGCTCTTGTCTTACACCATACACAAAAATCAACTCAAATTGGATTAAAGTTTAAATGTAAGATCCAAATGAAAGATTTAAAAGTAAAGTTCCTGTCAGAAAACACAAGGGGAAAGTTTCATGACATTGGTGTTGGCAATGATTTCATGGATATGACACCAAAAACATAGTCAACAAAAACAAAAATAAGCAAGTGGGACTATATATGTCAAACTAAAAAGCTCCTTCTCATCAAAGGAAACAATCAATAGAGTGAGAAGGCAATGTACAGAATGGGAGAAGATATTTGTAAACTATATATCTGTGTTTAATCCATATACAAACCACACATATAAGGGGTTACTCTCCAAAATCTATAAGCAACTCCTACAACTCTATAGTATAAAACCCTAATAACCTAATTAGAAGATGGGCTAAGGATTGAGTGGACATTTCTCCAAAGCAGATATGCACATGGTCAGCTACTACATGAAAAAAATGCTTAACATCACTAATCATCAGGGAAATGCAAATCAAAATCAAAATGAGATATCACCTCACCCTTGTAAGGATGGCTATTAAACAAAGGCAACAAATGTTGGTAAATGTGTAGAAAAATTGGAAACTTTGCACAGTGTTGGTGGGACTGCAAAATGGTATGACTACTATAGAAAACAGTATGGAGGATCCTACAAAATAAATAAAAATTGAGCTACCATATGTTCCAATAATCTCACTTTGGGGTATTTATCCAAAAGAATTGAAATTAATACCTTGAAGAGATAACTATACGTCCATGTTCACTGTAGAACTATTCACAATATCCAAGATGTGGAAACAACCTAACCTTTATTCACCTGTTTATTCATCAACAGATGAATAAAGAAAATTTGGTATAGACATACAATTAATAAATACTATTTGCCCTTTATAAAGAAGGAAATCTTGCAATATGCAACAACATGGGTGAACCTTGAGGACATTATTCTAAGTGAAGTAAGGCAGTCACAAAAAGACAAATATTGCATGATTCTACTTATATGAGGTATCTAAAATAGTCAAATTCATAGAATAAAAAGTGGAATGGTGGATGCCAGGGGTTTGCAATAGAGAAGTTCAAGTTACTATTCTATGGGCATAAAGTTAAGAATGATTAATAAGATATAGAGATCTACTGCATAACATTGAAACTATACTTGTACACTTAAAAATCTGTCAAGAGGGTAGAAGAACCATTACCCAAAGGAGACGTGGCTGCACACCATGGATCTGAGATACCATCCCTGTAATCATCATTAGCCTGGTATGTGTAGAAAGCAAGAACTCCACTCTGGGGTAGCCTAGAAGAATGGTAGTGAACTGTTCAGTTGAATCCATTTTGCCCCCAGACTGCTTGTCCTAGGAAGATAATTAAGCATGACCTTGTTACTTTTTTTTAATCAACACCCTTCAAATGTTTTCTCTTGCCTTCAAGACAGAGTCTACACATTTTAGATTGATACTTAAGTCTCTCTTCAGTCCGTCCTCTACCTATAACCTACATTTGCTGGCTTCCAGTAAATCACATTCCAGCCAAGTCACAGATCAAGGTTGTTCTAACATGAACCCTTGTTGCTCTTTATCATTTATATTACTTTTTCCCCCTTTGCACCACTCATGACGCTACTACATTTATATTTTTTTAATTTCCCACAGGATCAACAAAATGATAATCAATCTTTTTCTTAAAGGAGTGTGGAATATTAGTTGAACATATAGGCTTTTGGGTATCTGGGTTCAAACCCTTTAACTAGTTTCTTTTTTTGATAAAGCCTAAATTACTATCATTTATTACATGACTTTTTCTATAATAAGTAATTGGTATAGTGGGTTGCTATCATCATCATTATATTTGGAACCTAGCATTGAACACATTCTGCTTTGTGATGTTTCTGTCTACTTATTTCATCTCTTGCATATGATGTTTTTGGAGGTCTGAGGCTTTGCCATACTTAAAATTAGAATCCCCTTAACCTGCCAAAATCAAGTGTGTTTTAGATGTCCATTTTTGTAAATGTGGATTGAGTTGATTTGACAGGAATGTACCTTACTAATTATTTTAAAAATTACCATATGCTATAATGAATCCAAATATTGTATCTTTCAATAATATTTATCACCCACATAGTATTATAGCTTTGATGCAAATCAGTCTATAAAGTCTGTAAAATGAATCCATTCAGATAGTGTTGGTGCCAAATATCAATTTCTATACTTTATATATTTGAGGTATTTTAGTTTATAATCAGAATCTAAGCCATCAATTTCCTTTCAATTAAAAAAAATCTGAGCCAGGCTCGGTGGCTCAGCCTGTAATCCCGTGCCTTTGGGAGGCTGAGGAGAGTGGATTGCCTGAGCCCGTTGGGTTCAAGACCTGCCTGGGCAGGCGAGATCTCATCTCCACAATAAATCAAAAAATTAGCCGGTCATGGTAGCACGCGCCTGTAGTTCCAGCTACTTGGAAGGCTGAGGCTGAAGGATCGCTGGAGCCCAGCAGGTCGAGGCTGCGGTGGCCGGGAGCAGCCACTGCACTCCAGTCTGGGTGACAGAGTGAGACTCCAACTCAAAAAAAAAAAAAAATCTGACATGTTGCTGACTAAACTTTCTACTAAAAATGTCAGACAAAATAGCCTTTACTGATCATGATGACAACAAATAGATGTCTTAAATAATTATTACTTATATTCAATACCTATATCCAGGTTCAATTTAATTTTGTCCAAAAATGTAACTGTAAATGAATATCTATCAGTATGGATAAATGCCCACAAGAAAGAATATAAAAAGAAGTTCTGGCATTTGTCTGTTATCATTTTGATTTTTAAAGGTCAATTTTCACAAACTGAGTCTATCACTGTTGACAAACTGTTTAAACTTTCTAGGCCTCAAATTTCTTATCTATAAAATGGCTATCTTACCTGAAGATATCTGAATTCTTTTCAATTTAAGATAGTATTTGATGTTATTACCAAAATGAGGGATGTAGCAACTAAATTGTTTATAGTATCTAGAGGACTACTACCAGAAACCATATTCATGCATCTGTTTTAGTCAATAGGAGGACAACAACTGGCCTGCATGACATGGATGTGTCCACTGAGGACTGACTGTTCAATTTAGACCTTCACAACAATGTTGGAAATTACATCTTTTAAAGATTCACTTTATTCTCTTGAATCCAGTTTCTAGTAGGTCAAATACTTACCATATGAACTCAGTAAAAATAGAAGTCAATTTCATGTGTTTATTATTATTCTGTGTTACATTAGAAGTTTAAAAACCGTATTACAAGTGATGCCTGGCTCTTCCTATCTGAATTGAACATTCTCTAAATTTTCTCCATAATGGAAAAGTCAGGCTTATAATCAAGAGCATATTTCTTGGAAGTTGAGAGAATTGTTCTCTAATTACTTGTGGCTTAGGTAATTGATAGCACATATTCAAAGATATGCAATACACAAAATATCCTAGAAATTTTTAGGTGAATTTTATGTTTTACAGCCAAACTGCTTGGTATACAGACATTCTGATCCATAACCCCATTCATGCTTTGTAGCCCAGATAATTCTTAGATATGGACCCTGCCACCATGTAATAGTCCTATATAGGGAAATAAATGTCTTCTGACTGCTATACAATTCACTCACCTCAATACATATGAATGCTGTAGTCTAGACATTATGAGTTTACAATACGATTTTGCCCCCAAGGGACGTTTGGCAATGTTTGGAGATACTTTTTGTTGTCACAACAGCAAAGCAGATGCTACTGGAACCTGCTACAATATAGGTTCATGTAGGCTAAAGTGATTTGAACTTAAATTAGCACAAACCCTTATATTAAACTCTATAAAACATTCATATTTTCATTTTATGAAGAATAATCTGTAAATGTAAAATATGTAATTTAGTATGGTAATTCTTTTAAGAAGTTATTATATTATCCGTAGTACTATTGTTTGTATGAAACTGTTAAATATATTTATGTTAAGAAATACTCAGCTGAAAAAATGCATGATGATTAGTAAACTAATCCCTGCTGACTTTGATTAGGTAGCAAAATTGGTCCTGTAAAAGGATCCTCATCCAAATGTAACCAAATTCCAATTGGTTCTTGTGATGTAGTTGCATACAGACATGTTGCTGATAGATAATTAAACCTTACAAAAGAAGGATTTTAAAAAACAAAAAGTTATTTCAAAAGATATTGCATCATTCTACACTCTGAAGATCAAATTGTTTTATAACCTTTGCAGGCAATAAATAATGAGTTGAATTAACAGGTAAATTATCAAACAGTAAAATTGCAGGCTTCTATAAAGAACAGAAAAATAGAAAGCAAATCAGTCAGTTCATATGTTTTGACTAAAGAGTGTCCTAGAAGTCCTAAAAAGTTAAAAACATCAGATCATTAACTCTGAAGCCAGAGTACAAAGGCAATACAAAGTACCAGAAGAGGGTAGCAAACTTTATTTTAATGACTATGTAGAATGGTGGCTAAGTTATTTCATTTAAAAAAAAAGGACTGATTTTCTAGCTGGAAAGTGTCTTCTGATTCTTTATGAATTATATGAAAAGAAGCGCCAGGGTAGAACTAGCCCATTAGCAGGTATCCCTGGCCTTAAATCTTCTCTTGTGACTTTCATCACATATGGGGAGCAATCCCTAGGGAAGCAGAAAACATGACTTATTTGTTCTTGTTGTTTTTGCTTTTTGAATGTTTTTTTTCCCCTTCTTTCTTATCTAGGGAATAAATTACAAACTTTTCAGATTTATAAATATGATGACATTTTAGTATCATTTCTTTAAACAAAAATGATTATTTAATAGGCATCCTATTAGAACTAGCATTTGCAAAATCCTTTGCTTAGTGTAGATAGTAGCCAGTTGAGGACCCTTAACTACGGCCAAACAAGGAATATTCGTTCTATGAACTTGATTTGTCCTCTGTTCCTGCCCTCCAACATTTATTTACTGATTCGTTCAGTCTAAGAGGAAAGACTACCAAATGGGAGGATTCTGGGTGATAGTACCCTCAAGACTAAAAAGTTAAGGTTGTAAGACTGAGATCAGAGCAAAAAGATGGAAGAGTGTTCATTATTCCTCAAATACCTAAACATTATTGGACCTTACCCAAAAAGCACTGAAAAGTGTTTTATTTTTCCCTACATAGCTACCATGTGGGAATCACCTACAAACTAAACGATGAATGATGCAAACACCTCGGAAATTATTTTGAGAGAATACTTTGTAAACAAGTGCGACAATACCATTTATAATAAATATTGATTTAAAAAAAAAATAAGATTATGCATTACAAGATCACTATTTTATTTAAATTGGTTTGCCAGGAAGTCATGCATATAATAATGATATGAGTCACTATTTCTATTCATTATAAGTTTCGATTTAACAATAGGCATACTGATTAGGGTATTTACACCTTTAGCATTTTATACAGGCAATCATTACTTTGGCAAAAACTACTTTTAAATATATGCAAGTTAGAGCCATTCTTTTCTTTACAATGTAGAGTTATATTTTCTATATTTACTTAGCATATATGAGCTCTGAAATTATGCTATAATTGCAATGATATTTTTATATACTTAGAAGGATTTGACTCAGTATGATTTAAAGTAAGTTAATATTGGCTATATTATAAGAGCATACAAAATGTTTAAGAGAAGAATCGATACCTTTAGAATTAAATAATTTAAATACATTGAATATTCTATATTAGGTATTTTCATTAGAAAGTGACTTATAAAATACTTCCCTTAACTTATGATGGTATTTCTCAAGAAAATAATAGGCTAAGGAAAAAAAAATCATTTTTTTTTTTTCTGTAAGTGAATTATATTTCAGTTCCACAGGGCCTTCTTCACTTGTTCACTTTTACCAGTTTTTTATATCTGGATTCAAATATTCATAGTACTCGTTATGACTATTCTAGCCTAATACAGTACCATCTTGGAACACTTTTGAAATTAACAATGTTTAACATTCATTCATTATTGCTCTATCAATTATTTTCCTGTAAAATGCTTTCAATTTGTTAAATTTTATCAATGGTAGTTTAGAAAAGTCATTGACGACTTTTGTTGCTTGTGGTTTGAATAATGGCATAAGTTATAATCTTAGTCAAAAGGACTAGATCTTTTTGTGTGTGTGCCCTCATCCATAACATCTATGCTGTTTCACATGGTAATCAATCAGTAAATGTTGATTTATACCAAAAAGGAAAAATTATAGTCCTTACTCTGACAGAGTTCATAACCTTAGCCTCATATACTAACAATAATTTGCAAGATACACAGCATAAACTACACACCCCACTGCTGGGATGATCAGCATAGTTTAAGTATGTGTTATATCCATGACCTGATCTAGCATGTCTAGAATCTGATACTTAGTAAAAGTTGACATCTTTCTCAGATTCTCCTTGACAATTGTACTGATTTTTTTTGGATAGCCACACACATTTTAAACATGTATTTGTAATAGGAGAAAATACTCTATATTGAAGAGAATTGCTATGTTTATTCTCCTATGATCCAAATTTAGAAAAATTACATCAAAATATTCATCACTAAAAAAATGAAGAGCATTCAAAATTAATTATTCAACTTCATTTTGAATAACTTTTAATTTAAAGGAACTAAATAGATTTTTCTGTGATCACCTAGCAACCATCTACAGTCTATTTGGAAAATAACATTTTACTCTTTCTAGTGAAAAGACGTTAAGACCTATTCTCTGGAATCCCGAGTAGCTGTGATCCACGGTACAATGGAAAGAAAATTATGGAATCTGGTTTTATAGTCTTTGCCCTGCCACTAAGTAGCTAGATGACCTCACTTAAATGCTTTTGAATGCTTTGTTAGCTCATTGCTAAGGTCTTTTAAACTGTGATCATAAGAAACATAACCACTTACAATTAGGCATAGGTGATCCAACTTCCTAGAAACATTATCACTAATTTGCTTAACTTCATCTTCTATTAATTACATAAACTTCATTTCTAATTCAATACATGCTGAAAGAGGAGTATTAAGTCTTCACACTTTAGCATTTAATTACAAAGCAAACATTTGCAGCATTTAGGTTTAAAATTGAGAATGGATGTGTTGAACAGCAAAAATAATTGCCACGTTTTGATAGAGAGATTCTTTTAGGAGTTTTTAGAATCCTCTGACCCTGAATTTTAAGAAAAATTTTGACTTTAATTACTAAAGAGTTTTAGGCTCACTTCCCTGCTTAAAATCCTCTTATAGGGTAGAGCAGGCATTAATGGCCTTTCAAGATCAGGTTCCTCTGAAATTCAGTCTTATTGCAGAGACCTGATTTCATTTTGTCTGATATCAATATAGCTATTATTTCCCTGACTTATTGTTTTATTATTACTGTTATTATCAAATGTCTGTTTCTTTTTTGTTTTATATATCTCTCTTATATATCTTTCAGCACATGTATATAAAGATGCATAAAAATTCCAGAATATCTAGAATAGCTAGAATTTTTCCCTGGTTGGACAATTATTTACTTTTAATTAGCTAAATTAGTCCATTTACCTTTATTATTATGATCATTGATATATGTGGATGCCATCTTATTTTGCTGTTTCTGATGATCCTGCTTTTTAAATTTTTTGGCCTTTTCTGCATTCTTTTGAATTTTGAATTCAATTTTCCCTCTGCTTGTTTGATAATTTTAGACTGTATTTTCTTTAGTATCTTAAAATATTTAAATTTATACTGAAAAAATTTAAAGATAATAATTATCTTTACTCTTTGCTAGGCCAATAAAAACCTTAAAATCTTCAATTATTTACCTCCTTTCTTATATGTTATTGATATAAGTAATATAATTTTTATTTCCCAAATTTTTTTTTGGTTTTATGCATACATTTGCAAGTTTCCATGCTCACTATTTCTTTTTAAATCTCAAATTTTTCTTCTGAATGTTTTTCTTGAAGTGCATTTTTTAAAAAGTTAGCCTCTGCCTTTATTGCACATTCAATCATCTAGGGAGCATTTTACTCTCCCAAAATTTAGGCTGTACTACACATCAATTTTTAAAAATCTGAGGTCCAAATTCTGCTTCTGCTAATGTAGAAAAGTGCTAAAGGAATTCACTTCTACAATTAGCAATGAAAACATCAGATATATGAAACACCCTCTTTTAGACATTGGGCAACAGACAGCACAATACTGTTATCCATAAGAGAAGGGATGCAAATAAGATAAGCTTTATGATTACCCCCAACTTTCTAGAATGTAACAGAGCTTACTGGTTTTTAGCCTCCAGGAGACAGATTGGGTTTCTAAATGCTAAGATGAAATTTTTTGGAGAAAAGTGTTTAGAGGATGAAGATACACACAGAGAGACCTCTGGAGATCTGTACAAGGGTTTCTTTTAACTTTTCTTGAGTACTGATCTATGCAAGTGTGGAGTACAAATTCATATAACTGGGGAAAAGCGAACTGGAAAGCTGTAGACTATCTGTTTCCCAGATTTCACAAAAGACTGGGAGTTGTTTGAGCTGCCACCAGCTAAAATGAGGTGATTTTGTAGAAGAAGGCATTGGGTAGAGTCCTCAGAAGATTATCACCTTAGTTACAAGGGTAAATTACCCTTAAACCAAAAGGGGCTATAGACTTTATCTAAGTTGAGGTCAAGATTTAAAAGGAATTAAACTAATCCCCAAGAACTTTAAGGGCACCCCTAGAACAAGTCCAACATTCTTCAAAGAAATATAGCAAAATCTAATATTCAACAATATGAATTTTATTGTTTGCATCTGGTCAAAAATTAACACACATACAAAGAAGCAGAAAAACATGATCTATAATGTAAAGCAAATTCTATCAGTAGAAAGACTAGAAATGATGGAATTAGTGGTCAAGGACTGGAAAACCACTATTGTGAGTATAAATATGCTCAAGAATGTAAAGGAAAACATGAACGTAATGAAGAGAGAAATTAAAGATATAAAACATACTCTAGAGGAACTCTACTATTGAAAACATGTATCTGAATGGCAAATTCCCTGCAAAAGCATATTAATCAAATTAAGTAGAAAGAGATAGCCGGGCTTGGTGGCTCAGCCTGTAATCCCGCGCCTTTGGGAGGCTGAGGTGAATGGATTGCCTGAGCCCATGGGTCCGAGACCCACCTGGTCAGCGAGACCTCATCTCTACAATAAATCAAAAAATCAGCCGGGCGTGGTAGCACATGCCTGTAATTCACAACGAAACTATGACTATAGGAACTTCCTCAATCTGATGAAGGGCACCAATGGAAAACATACAGTTGACATCATACTCAATGACGAAAAATGGAACGCTTTACTCCTAATAGGAAAAAGGCAAGTATGTTCGCTGTCGTGCCTTCTTTCCATTGTTCTGTACAACCTTGCCACTGCAGTGGAGGGGTGAAGGAGAAGAGAACACACTGTATTGGAAAGAAATGAAGAAGTAAAAACATTTATTTGCAGAACTACTGATTTCATTTGCAGAAAATTTTGAGAATTCTACAAAAAAAAAAAAATCTAGAATAAGTGAGTTAAGCAAGGTTGCAGGATACAAGACCAATAAAGAAAAACTAATTGTATTTCTATGTAGTACCAATGAAAAACTGGCAGTTAAAATTTTAAAAACTGTTTAACATTAAAAACAGTAAATGTTTAGATATTAATTTAACAAACTGTTCAAGACTGTTATGCTATCAATCACACAAACTAATAAAAACTTTGACATTTAAAATTGGAGAGCTATATCATGTTCATTAACAGGAACACTCAATGTTGTTAAGATGTCACTTCTACCCAATTTGTTCTATAAGTACAATGCAATCCTAATTAAACTCCTTGCATACTCCTTTGCTTAGAAATGAACAGGTGATTCTAAAATCTATTTGAAAATGCAAAGGTTTTAGAATACCAAAATGGTTGAAAAGAAGTGTAGTTGGAGGACTTATGGTACCTGATTTCAAGATGTAAAGTCTCACTAATCATGGCAGTGTGATATTGACATAAAAAGCAATGGAACAAAATAGAGTCAAGATAAAGATTTTCTATATAGACAAAGGCCAAGGTAATTCAAAGACAAAAGAATCGTCTTTTCAAAACATGGTGCTGGAAAAACTGCTTGGCCACATGCGAAAACATAAACTTGAATTAGACCTCATATTTCATAAAATTATTATAAATGGCCTGGAACTGTAAAACTAGAAGAAAATATAGGAGAACATTTTTGTGATCTTGAATTAGACAATGATTTTTTATGTTGTGAAAAGCTTGTACCATAATAGAAAAAAATTCAGTAAACAGACTTTATGAGAATTAAAAATGTATTTTTTGTAGGAGAAAATCTGTTAAGATATTGAAAAAAGCAAGACAAAGATTAGGAGAAATTACCTTCAAACCATATATCTGATAAAATATTTTATTGAGAATATATAAAGAATTCTTACAAACTCAGTTAATAAGAAAAATCACTGAATTTAATTTTTAAAAAATGAATAAATTCATTGCCAAAGAAGATATGCAAGTGACAAAATATATGAAAAATGTTCAGATGAATAGTCATAAGGGAAATGAAAATCAAGACCACTGTATGCACCTAAAATGGCTAAAATTGGAAAGAATGATATCATGTGTTGGTGGAATGTAGAATAACTGGAACTCTTTTACATAGTTGGTACCACTACTTCTGAAAGCAATTGGCAGTTTAAACATTCACTTACCACATGGCCCAGCAATTTTACCTGTAGATATTTACCCAAGATAATTGAAAATGTGTCCATATAAATACATAGGCTCAACTGTTCATAACTGCTTTATTGATAAATAGATGAGATTCAGAAACAAGTTAAAGTTACCACAAACTACTTATTGATAAACTGTGGTACATTCATATAATATTATATTATTAAGACAAAAAAAGCAAGTTAATAATACATCAACTTGGATTGATTTGAAAAGCATTAGGCTAAGTTAAAGATAATCCCCTTTACAAGAAGACTGTTTTATTGTGCTTTGTTCTAGTTGCTTTGCAGATATTGTGCTTTGTTCTAGTTGCTTTGCAGATATTGTGTTTTTGAAAATCGAAGGTTTGTGGCAACCTTGCATCGAGCTAGTCTTTTGGTGCCATTTTTCTAATGGCTTCTGTTCATTTTGTGTTTGTGTCAGCATTTTTAGCAATAAATTAGTTTTAATTGAGTCATATGCATTATTCTTGTAGACATAATACTATTGCACACTTAGTAAGCTACAGTATAGTATAAACATGACTTTTATAAGCACAGGGAAACCAAAAAATGTGTGTGACTTTCTATGTTGCGATGTTTGCTTTATTGTGGTAGTCTGAAACGGAACCTGCAATATCTTCAGGGTATGCCTGTATATGAAATTCTAGAAAAGACAAAACTATAGTCACAGCAGCACAACAGTGATTGCCTGGAGCCAAGGATTAAGGGTGGGAGCAGATTTGCTTGTAGAGGGCCATGAGGAAAATTCTTTGGGAGCTTCAAGCGTTTTATATCTTAATCTAGACAGTGATTATGTGACTGTATTGATTTTTTAAATTCATTGAATTTTACTTAAAATCACTGAATTGTATTTCATGTAACTTATAGCCCAACAAGGGAAACTCTATTGTCAATTTAATTGTTATTCCTTTGAAGGTAATTCACCTTTTTTTCCTCTGGCAGCTGTTCCGAATTTGAAGATGGGGGTTGGGAAAGTGAGCCTTCAGTGTTCAGCAATTTCATTACAGTGTATGAAGATGCAATTTCTTACTATTTATCTTCTATTCATTTTGATTCTAGAATCTGCATTTTATCTTCTATTCACTTTGATTCTGGAATCTGCATTTCTAGGGGCCAAAGGAAACTTCTCCTTCACCCTGTGATGATTCACTGAAAATTAACTGACAAAAGGCAGACTCATAGGAGAAAAGACATACAAATGTGTTAACATGCATTGTCAGGGGTCACATAGAGACTTCCCCACCACACAATGGAATACAGATGGTATACCCTTCTTAGGGGAAACGGAGATGGGAATGTGTGGATGATTTTTGGATAGTGACAAATGATTTTTAGGGGAATTCAGAGGACTTGAAGAACATATAATGGCATGAGATAAAGCCTGTTGGGCCCATGAGCATATGATGGTTTGTGATAAAAATTTGTTCAGTTGAGTTGAGACCTCGACTTTGTTCCTGTAATGAGAGCTCAGTTAATAAAAACTCAGAGGTAAGCCGGGCTCGGTGGCTCAGCCTGTAATCCCGCGCCTTTGGGAGGCTGAGGTGAGTGGATTGCCTGAGCCGCGGGTTCGAG
>NW_007252889.1:1531-9856 GCF_000164805.1 Carlito syrichta | reverse complement strand
GCGGTGGCCCGGGAGCGGGCACTGCACTCCCAGTCTGGGCGACAGAGTGAGACTCAACTCAAAAAAAAAAAAAAAAAGAAAAAGGAAAACTCAGAGGTAATGTTCTAGTATTTGCATTTCTTTACCTCTCTGTACTGATTTCTAAGTAATTTTTTGAAATATATATTCCAGCTCATTACTTCTTTCTTTAGCTCATAATAATCTGTTTCTTAACCCACTTGTATAGTTACTTATTTTAATTTTTAAAAGTTCTATTTGATTCTTTTTCAAATATGTCTTAAAAATATGATGTTCTTTCTTACTCATATTTTTAATTCCCTTTACATTTTAAAAACTATTTATATATGTATAATTTATATTCACAAATCTAGTATTTGAAATCCTTGAGGGTTGTCTAATTCTGTTGTTTATTGTTTGTCCTGACACACTGATGGTGGCTATTTCCTCAGGAGATCTGTTTACTTTGGATTGTGGATTCCTGTAACTGGGCCTTATCTATAGTAACCCTGAAAACCAGATGTGAGGGATTAGCCCTGCCGAGATTTATATTTGCCTCTGCCAGGTGCCTGAGACCAATTAAAGTTGATTCTGAACTTTCCCAGACCAACCAAGCAGTGTGAATTTGAACCTCATCGCCCCTGAGAGCAGAATGCAGATTCTCAAGGGAGAGTTTTTTCCTCTTCCAGAGGCCAAC
Source organism: Carlito syrichta (assembly GCF_000164805.1). Classification (NCBI taxonomy): domain Eukaryota; kingdom Metazoa; phylum Chordata; class Mammalia; order Primates; family Tarsiidae; genus Carlito; species Carlito syrichta. The sequence goes on along the minus strand of NW_007252889.1, from coordinate 9,162 downwards.
CCTAGATAACAAGTGTTCTTTTAATTTTCCTTTCCTGATGGTAGACTATTTTTTTCTGGTCCTATTTATTAATAATGATAGAGAGACCTAGTTGATTCCTGGGCCCTTCAAGACAATAAGAGAGGGTTCTAGGATCCAAGGAGCAGTAAAATTCCTCAGAGCAATCACGACTTTGGACAATGTGAAAAAGCAATAGAATGGATTTAAAAAGAAAAAAGAGTACCTTCAATTAATCATGAATGAATGTAGATTACCTACATTGAGAGAGAGAGAGAGAGAATGAGAATGAATGAATGAATTTGAGAAATACTTTTAATAAGGATTTTTTCTCTTATGGTATCAAGAATTACATGGATAATACTTTTATATTTAACTTATGAGACTCAGAAGATTCAGAGACTTAAAAAACATTGTTTTCAAGGTCAAATCAAATTGGAGGCAGTGATTCTTCATTCGATTTATAAGACCCAGGTAACTTGTCTTGGTAAAGCTAGTACTAAAACTGCCTTTTTAAAAGACAGGTAGTTAGAATACCATACAGAACTCATTTTTGACTGTCAAAACCAAAATTATTTGCAAGCCATAGATACATACAACCTTGTAGGCTGACACCTCACTTAACTGTTAAATCACCTAAAAGATTATCTTGTCTTTCTTTTATGTGAACTGCAGAGCACAAAGCTATTTAATATTCTTTCTCTAGAGAAATTCTATTAGGAGTATTATATTTCTTTGGTAGTCCTAAAAGGAACCAACCCAATATTTTAACATCATATTTTTAAAAGTTACTTTGAGTTATTCTTTAAAAAGTGAGACTGAAACGTGAGAAACAAAATATGCACTATGTATACGGCCTGAATTTTACCAGGGTTCTATAGCTCAACGAGTTCTTTCAAACCTATTTGGTATGGAGGTAAACCACTCTGAATTATCATAGCAATATTCAAATATGCAAGAGACTAGTAGATAAAAACACAAATAGATAGATTGTGCTTTCCCTTACTACTCTCTGCATATTTGAATATGCACAAATAGATAGTGTTTTTACATACGAGTTTTACAGTGTCCCAGAAGGACATAAGAATAAAAGAAAAAAAAAAGATTCATTGTACCATTAAAAATAGTCTATAGTCACAGTGCAACTGTGGGAAAGGAAATTACTGAAGCGTAGTTCAGGCAATTTTAAGAGCCTGATGCTAATAGATAACAGAGGCTGAACACGTTCTGAATTATAAAATGAAAGAAAATAATGGACAAAGGAAGACAATAGCAATAATAACTATCACTTACTGGGTTCTAGCTATATATCAGAACTATTTTCAGTTCTTTACTTGGAAAAAAAAAAAGCAGTCCCAAGTACAATGTAATTCATTTATCACATGTTTAATATTTTCCACTTTTATCTATAGAATAACTTTTTGGGCTAGATATTGTTATTTGTCCAGTTGTGTAAATGAGGAAACCAACCAACACTTGGTGTTTCCTTAAGTTGCCCAGATCACATAATTTTTTTTTTAATGCTTTAAATTGTTTATTAATAAGACTGAAGTAACTGAGAGATAAGCAAATATAGTTAACAAATTGACCAAAAAATTATTTAAGTATCTTTTAATAATATGCATTGATTAATTAAATCTAGATGCTATCTTATTTAGCTGCGAATATTGATCTCAAGCACGGTTAAGGAATATGCTAAAACCAATGTTTTCTTTTTTTCAATTTTTAATTTTAAATATGTGGGGTACAATTCAGAATTAGATATAAAAATGTTCATAGTGCAGGTACACTTGTTAATGAGGCATGGTTCCCCCTCCCCTGGCATTTTCCTAGTATTGCCAATCCCACCACCCTTCCCTTGGCAGTTTCCCACTATTGCCAAGCCCTTTCTTATAGTATTATGATAATTGTTCAAGGTCTGCTTATGAGTGAGAACATGCGGTACTCAGTTTTTGTTTCTGTGATAGATCGCTCAGTACTGTAGACTCTTAAGTCCTCCTAAGTTGCTGCAAAGTTCATATTTATGTCATTCTTTATGACTAATATTCCATTGTGTATATGTACCGCTTTTTTTTTTTTTATCCAATCCTCTTTCTATGGGCAGCATGGTTGGTTCTATGTTTTTGATATTGTGAATAATGCTGCAATAAACATGCATACGCAGGTATCTTTTTCATAGAGTGATTTGAGTTCCTATGGGTATATTCCCAGTAGGGGGATTGCAGGATCATATGGAAGGTCAATGTATAGATCTTTTAGGAATCACCAAATTGTTTTCCACAGAGATTGTACTAGTTTACATGCCCACCAACAGTGTAGAAGTGTTCCCTTTTCCCCACTTCCTCTTCAGCATCTGTTGTGTTATGAGTTATTGATGGTGGCTATCCTGACTGGAGTTAGGTATCTCAGTGTGATTTTATTTTATTTATTTTTGAAAGGTGCAGACAACAGTCAGAAGGGCATCCCCAAGATGGCTCTGCCTCCCAAAGACAACAAAGGCCGTAAATTCCTGCCTTTCCTGCCCGCGCAAAACTTAAACCTGTGCTCAAACAACCTCTTCCTATAGAAATGCTACCTCATAGTCTCCTCCAATAAGACTCAGGCACGGCACTGGCCTGCCCCAGCAAGGTTCATAAATATACCTTTCTCCCTGCATAGCTCTCTCTCTCTTATTCCCTCTCTCTGTCCCATCACTCTCTCACCTTTTCTCCCTCCTCCCCCCCCTTTTGCTTTCTCTCTCTGTCCCCGCCACTCTCTTACTCTCTTGCTCTCTTTCTCTCTCTTTCTCTCTCTCTCTCTCTCTCTCTCGTCCTTCCTCGGTTACAGTCCCTTCGTATAACTGCCCCTTTAATAAATCTCTCAGTTCAGACCGGTGTGGAGTCGTTACTGGGCGCCCCAAAACTTCTTTCATTGGTGCCGTGACTCGTGCAACTGCCCCTTTAATAAATCTCTCAGTTCAGACCGGCGTGGAGTCATTACTGGGCGCCCCAAAACTTCTTTCAATTTTATTTTTATTTTATTTTATTTTTATTATTATTTTTTGAGTTGAAGTCTCACTCTGTCACCCAGACTGGAGTGAAGTGGCCGCTCCTGGCCACTGCAGCCTCGACCTGCTGGGCTCCGGCGATCCTTCCGCCTCAGCCTTCCGAGTAGCCGGAATTACAGGCATGCGCTGCCACGTCCGGCTGATTTTTTTGATTTATTGTAGAGATGAGGTCTCGCCTGCCCAGGCAGGTCTCGAACCCACGGGCTCAGGCAATCCACTCTCCCCAGCTTCCCAAAGGCGCCGGAATACAGGCTGAGCCTCCGAGCCCGGCCTCAGTGTGATTTTAATTTGCATTTCTTTGATGACTAGTGAGGCTGAGCATTTTTTCACGTACCTGCTTATATGTCTTTTTTTGAGAAGTGTCTATTAATATCTTTTGCCCACTTTTTAATAGGACTGTTTGTCTTTTTCTTTTTGGCACATTTGAGTTCCTTGTAGATCCTAGATGTTAGGCCTTTATCAGATATACAGCTGGCAAATGTTTTTTTCCTGTCTGTGGGATGTCTTCCTGCCCTCTTGATGGTTTCTTTGGTTTTGCAGAAGCTTGTCAGTTTGATGAGGTCCCACTTGTCTATCTTGTTTCTCATGGCATGGGAACTTGGGGTTTTGATCAGGAATTGATTGCCAGTTCCTATTTCCATAAGGGTGTCTCCTGCGTTTTCTAAGATTCTTATAGTTTGAGGTTTTATGTTTAGGTCTTTGATCCATTTAGAGTTGATTTTTGTGTATGGTGATAGGTAGGGGTTTTGTTTTATCTTCTGCATATGGTCAGCCAGTTTTCCCAGCACCATTTGTAAGTTCTCTTCTTCCCAGTGGTTGATGGTGGAGGCTTTGTCAAAGATGAGTTGGTTGAGAAATTGAGGTTTTGCTTTCAGAACCTCTATCCTGTTCCATTGGTCTATATGTCTGTTCTTGTACCCATTCCAGTCTGTTTTGATTACTGTAGCTTTATAATAAAGTTTAAAGTCTGGGAGCGTGATGCCTCCAGCATTGTTTTTTGTTTGTTTGTTAGTTTTTTTGCTGAGGATCGTTTTGGTTATTTGTGGTCATTTATGTTTCCATATGAATTCCTGTCTTCTTGTTTCCAGGTTTGAGAAGAATGCTGCTGGTAATTTAATGGGTATTGCATTAAATCTGTAGATTGCCTTGGGTAGGATGGACATTGTAACAAAGTAGATTCTTCCAATCCATGAGCATGGAATATTTTTCCATTTGTTTGTGTCATCTTTGATTTCTCTGAGCCGTGTTTTGTAGTTTTCATTGTAAGGTTTTTCACTTCCCTGGTTAGGAAGATGCCAAGGTATTTCACTTTTTTGGTGGCTATTATGAATAGGATTATGCTTTTTATTTGAGTTTCTGTTTGTTTATTGTTGGTGTATAGGAATACTACTGTCTTTTGCACATTTATTTCATACCCTGAAACTTTGCCAAAGTCCTTTATCAGTGCAAGAACGTTTTAGATAGGTTCTCTTGGGTTTTCGAGGTGTAGAATCATGTTGTCTGCAAAGAGGGATAGCTTGACTTCCTCTTTTCCTGTTTGGATACCCCTGATTTCCTTCTCTTGTCTGATTGCTCTAGCTAGGGAATCACATAAGTTTGAAAATGTTAGATATAGAAGCCAAGATAGGCTGTCTCCAGAGACTGTGCTAACAACCTTTCCATTATATGTTCATCTAACTACTAACCGTCTCAACCCAGTTAGGGTAGCTCTTATTTATCCCATTTTAAAGATGGGCAAATAGAGGTAGAAACTCTAAGTAACTTCCTAGATGACATGTGAATAATAATGTCAAGATTAGAACTGGTTTGGTCTGTTTCCAGAACCTATGTATCTTATTATTCTGCCTACATGACAGTACTTTTTACTCTTCAGTGTTTCATATAGTTGGTTATTCATTTAACAGAGGTTTGTAGAGCACTGTGCACAATGTATTCTTCTGGGCTCTGGGTGTACTTTACTGAAAAAGAAAGAAAGTTCTGAAGGTTACATTCTAGGTGGAAGATAAAAAATAAGTAAACTCATAAATGTAAGTCAAATGTTAGTAGGTACAATAAAGAAAAATAAAGCATTCAAAGTGACTAGAAAATAATGGGGTAAAGGGTATATTTTACTTCTTTTTTAGATAATATGGTCAATACAAGGAAATGCACAGCTGTCACTGGTACTTTTAAAATGTCCTTTTCTGCCACAAGTATCTTGACTCCCTGGTCTGTATAACATTGAAACTGAATGTGGGTTTTACATTATTCTTCTGGTTTCTGTAAGAACATGCTTGATTTAAAACACATCATGTCATTTCAGAAATGATTTTATGTTGGTTTTATTTGGTAATTCTTGGATGGTTATTTCAAGAGACAAAATTGGTAATTGGTTTTTTTAAAGTACTTATTCAAAATACCCAACTTAATAAGGTGAACAAATGTTTGAACTCATTTGGAGAGTATGCCTTGCCAAAAATTAAGTAAAAGGGTCTTTTCCCTGTCATTAACACTTATGTGGGATATTAGTTCTTAGAGGCAATCTCATAATAAAAGCAGTTGTGATGTCAAGAACTAATTGACTGATTTTAATTGAACACATATTACAGAGTATATGATAGTAAGATGTGTTCAACTTGTTTTTCTGCTTTCCTTTAAAAAGCTGAAAACTTTCTTCCCAGTAGTAATTAAAAATAAACAGCAGTCATTAACTTACTGTGGGCTTCTAATGGCCACAACATTGCTTCCTTGCATGAATGATTTACTGATCTAAAGCAAAGTAATTCAACACTGAAATTATCTTGAAAATTAAAAACCATCCTAGATAATGAATAGTTTCAATTTCTATAGCACCAATTTATGTTTAGTTTTCCCTTTTTATGTATCTTCTGCCCATAATACAACTTGCTAACTAACTAAAATTGTCTCATGGAGACACTGTCTCAAAGAACAGTGTGACAGACAACCTCAGTCTCTGAACTCTATAGCCTTGGAAGTGATAATTATTCATTCCTTCATCCAGTCAACATTTATAGAAAAGCTTATTTAGTCCAGCCATTTTCCTGAGTTTTTAGAGAATAAAAGAAAAAAATAAGAAATTATTTTAGCCTCTAAAATAATTTATTGTTGTGGTATTGGGACATTTTTTTCTAATCCTTTCTCTTTTATTTAATTGGTGGTATAATAATTTATGGAACCAATTCTGTGTTGTTGGCTTTTTAGATAAACTAATTGTTTTATTTATTTATTTATTTTATTATTTTTTTCCAATATTTTTTATTATGATGTTGTGGGGTACAGTTAAGGGTTAGGTATACAAATAGATTTCATTCAGGCACCCTATTGATAAGAGGTGCTTCCCCACCCCAGACAGATATTTGCTATCGTTAATCCCATCTCCCCCCCATAGTTTCCCACTATTATTGTCAGTCATTTTCTTATAGTATTAGATTGGATGTTCAAGGTCCATTATATGAGTGAGAACATGTGATACTCGGATCTTTGTTTTTGTGAGAGGTCACTCAGTATTATAAACTCTAGTTCCATTCAGGTTGCTGCAAAATTCATGATTTTGTTCTTTTTTATGACTGCATAGTATTCTATCCTGTATATGTACCACATTTTTTTAATCCAATCCTCTTTTGATGGGCAGCATAGTTACTTCCAGGTTCTTGCTCTTGTGAACAATGCTGCGATAAACATACGTGTGCAGGTATCTTTTTTATACAGTGATTTGAGTTCTTCCGGATATATTCCCCTTAGGGGGATTGTGGGGTCATATGGGAGGGTGATATTTAGAGCTTTCAGGAATCACCACACTGTTTTCCAAAGAGGTTGCCCTAGTTTACACTCCCACCAAGAGTGTAGAAGTGTTCCCTTTTCACCACACCCTTCCAGCAGCTGTTATTTTTTGACTTGTTGATAATTGCCATTCTGGCTGGAGGTAGGTGGTATCTCAGTGTGGTTTTGATTTGCATCTCCCTGATGATTAGTGAGGTTGAACATTTCTTCATATGTCTGTTGGCTGCTCGGATGTCTTCCTTTGTGAAGTGTCTGTTCATATCTTTTGCCCATTTTATAATGGGGTTGTTTGTTTTTTTCTTTTCAGCATGTTTGAGTTCCTTGTAGATCAAAGATTTAAGCCTTTGTCTGACCTGGTGTTGGCAAATACTTTTTCCCAGTCTGTAGGCTGTCTCCCTGCTCTCTTCATGGTTTCTTTGGCTTTGCAGAAGCTTGTCAGTTTAATAAGGTACCACTTGTCTATCCTCTCTCTTATGACCTGTGGGTTTTGGGTTTTGTTCAGGAATTGGAGGCCAGTTCCAATTTCCATGAGGGTATGTCCTTCATTTTCTAAGGTTCTTATGGTTTGAGGTTTTACATTTAGGTCTCTGATTCATTTGGAGTTAACCTTTGTGCATGGGGATAGATAAGGGTCCTGTTTCAATCTTCTGCATGTGGTCAGCCAGTTTTCCCAGCACCATTTATGTTCTCCTCTCCCCAGCATTAGGTGATGGAGGCTTTGTCGAAGATGAGTTGGTTGAGAAATTGAGATTTTGCTTCTGGAATCTCAATTCTATTCCATTGATCTATATGCCTATTCCTATACCAA
>NW_007252889.1:0-783 GCF_000164805.1 Carlito syrichta | reverse complement strand
CATCTGTTGATATATTTAATTACATTTATGGTTTACGAATGTTGAACCAGCCTTGCATCCCAGGAATGAAGTCTACTTGGTCATGATGGATGATTTTTGACATGTATTGTTGAATTCAGTTTGCTAGGATCTTGTTGAGAATTTTAGCATCTATGTTCATCAAAGATATTGGCCTGTAGTTCTCTTTCTTTGTTGGATCTTTACCTGGCTTGGATATCAATGTGATGTTGGCTTCGTAAAATGATTTGGGGAGCGTTCCATCTTTTTCAATCACCTGGAATACCTTCAGTAGGATTGGTATCAGCTCCTCATGTGTCTTGTAGAATTCTGCTGGAAAGCCATCTGGACCAGGGCTTTTTTTTGTAGGTCATTTTCTTATTACGTAGTCAATTTCCTTGATTGTTATTGGTCTATTTAGGGTCTCAATTTCTTCTCGTTCCAACCTAGGTAGGTTGTGTGATGTCAGAAAGTCCTCCATTTCCTTAAGGTTTTCAAGTTTGTTTCCATACAAGTGTATGTAGTAGTCTCTAATGATCTTTTGTATTTCTTCAGGGTCAGATGTGACTTCATCTTTTGTGTTTCTGATTGTGCTTATTTGGTTTTTTTCTCGTTTTTTCTTGGTCATTCTAGCTAGGTTTTTTCTCATTTTTTTCTTGGCCATTCTAGCTAGGTCATTCTAGGCAGATCCATAGAGACATAAAATAGTTTTTTTTTGGTCATTCTAGCTAGGGGATCATCGATCTTGTTTATCCTTTCGAAGAACCAGCTTTTTGTTTCATTGAT
>NW_007252888.1:840044-842509 GCF_000164805.1 Carlito syrichta | reverse complement strand
CTCACGGTGAGCGGGCCCCCCGTGGCCAGCGGCAGCCACCGTCAGCCACCGTCGTGAGCCAAGGGCTGTGGTTGAGCCCCTGAGCACACACGCGCCTGGAAACAGAAACGGCCACCAGATCAGTCTGCTGGGGCTGCGTCGCCAAGGGCCGAGCAGCCGGCGGGGCGCCAGACGTCCTGTCTCACAGTTCTGGCGGCTGAAGTCCGGGATCCGGCGTTGCAGGGTGGGCCCCGCCGGCCGAGAGGGAAGGGTCCGGGTGGGCCCTGGCCCTCGGCATGTGGGTGGCCACTCCCGCCCGCGGCTCCCCTACCTGCTGCCACGGTCAGACCTGCCCTCCTCACCAGACACCAGCCCCACGGGATGGGGCCCAGCCTAACGCCCTCACTGACCTAACCACCCGGTACAGACAGGCCCTGCCTCCGAATGACGCCACCTTCCCAGGTGCGGGAGAGCCCCCTTGTAAGGGGGACGAGCCAGCCCACAAGGGCAGTGGTGCACACTTGACTCTGTTAAGATCTGCAGCACCAGGAAGCCAAGAAGACAGTTATCTCAGTGGCGCACTTACAGTGCCATTTGGGAGGTGGCGTGTGTGTGTCTGCGGTGCCCACATCATCAAAAGAATGCGGTGGGTCACCCGGTAACAGCCAGGCCCCGAGCGAGCGCCATGAACAGCCACGTGGAGTCGAGAAGCCGGGAGGAGGAGTCACTTAGATCACAACCCGCCAACCGCAGGCGAGGACCCCGAGGCGGGAAGACCTGCTGGGGCCACTGGCAGGGCCGCCCACGCTGCCACCCAAGCTGTGCCTCGCCTGTGCTTCCTCTCCTTTCACGGGACCGAGCCCCGTGTCCAGCAGGCCCGCACCTCCCTTCCCTCCCACCCCCTCCTCCCGGTTCCGTCCAGGCTTCCCCTGCCATGCTGGGGCCTGCGCTGGACGCCAGGCTCTCGTTTTCCCTGGACGCCCTGCCCACCTCGGGTCTGTCCTGCACGCCCAGCGGACCTCACCGTCCAAGGAAGCTCAGCGCTCGGCCACCCTGACAGTCCGCACTCACCCGCCTGGGGTCCGGTGTCCGGCTCTGGCCCCGAGGGCTCGTCTCCCTGGCCCTGTGCGTCCCCACGCCTGGCGCCCTGGAGCGCGTGCCCCTGCCCGGCAGCCCCTTCCCCGCCGAGCCGAGGCCGTCGGCCGTCAGCCCGGGGCCACCGCCCCACCAGCTCTGCCCGGCTCGAGGGATCTCCTGTGTTGCGCCCGCCCGCCAGGCACCCGATGTGCGTCCCTGTGTCGTGACTGTCTTCCCTTGTGCTCCTTGGGCAGCAGCTCCCTGAAGGCAGCAGGCACCTGCTGGCCTCCTTGGAAACTGCACCGCCCAGCGCCACGCGGCCGCAACGTCCAGGACGCGCATGCTTAATAAAGCCAGTGGATTGCGGTGGTGTGCTTAACATGCAAGCTGCCTGTCCGCAAAGTAACAGCTCACCTGAAGGCACGATGTGAACCATGACGCGAATGTGAGGCGGGCTCGGCCTGAGCCAGCAGGGTCTGCGACGTGACGCTTCGTGGCTTGTCCGACAGAGGCTCCCACCTCTGGGCCAGCCCGGCCTTCGCCTTGGAGTGGAAGGACCAGGCAGACGTGGGCCGCTCCGGCCAGCGGCATCATGCTGACCGTGGTCCCAGTGCCCTCCTGAAGCTGAGGCCCTTCCTCTGTTCCAGGGCACGCGAGTTACCCGGCAGCGGGCTTCCGGCCTGGGGGGACCCCGCCCGGACCGAGGCCCCCGGTCCCCTGCCGCCTTCTGCCTGGCGGGGCTCGGGCACTGCCTTGACCTTCCTTGGGTGACGCCTGGATCTCTGGACGAGGCTTGAGGCTCAAGCGCGTTCACATCCCGTGCGCCCTTGCCTTCCGTGGACCTGTCTCCTGGTCTCATGCCCGACTGGGGATTCGTGGCCGAGAACTGTGGGAACCTCGAGGAACCGTCTCCACTCCCGTGCCAGCATCTGAGCCGTGCCTGCCTCCACAGGGATGCCGAGCCACCAAGAGCTGTGAGGACCGGAAGACGACTGTGAGAGAAGCTTCAGGGAAGAGAACGAAAGGGTCTTCGCCACAAAGGAGGAGGCCGTCGCGGCTGGGCAACGCCTGGCAAAGCCTTCTGCGCAGCAGGCAAAGGCCTGACCTTCGCCCGGGGACCGGCAGCCACTCCCAGCATGAGAGTGTGGCTGGTCTCGCTGACCGCCGAGGTGGAGGCACTGACTTGCGCCCGGTGTCGTGGCCAGCCGCCTGCCAGCGTCCTCCAGTGCCACGGCGGGCAGGCTGGCGCTGCGGAGGCCTTTTCAGATGAGCGGAGGCCGGTTGGCCGGGAGTCACGGGGGCGAGAACCGGGTCAGGTCACGGGACACAGGGGCGGGAACGTGGAGGCGACTGGGAAGGAGGGGCGGCCTGGCCCAGGTTCGAGCCGCCGCCTGGGGCCGGGGCGCCCT
>NW_007252888.1:837345-839789 GCF_000164805.1 Carlito syrichta | reverse complement strand
TCCGAAACTGCTGGGCTCTAGCGATCCTCCCACCTCGGCCTCCCCAAGTCCTGGGATGGCGGGCGTGAGCCACCGCGACCACCGGATGGACATCTCTGCGTGGCACCCCACGGCTCCCGGCTCCCGGCCAACGTTCAGGACCGAGGCCTTCTGCTGAGGCAGGGGCAGACAGGGCCACAAGAGGCCTGGGACACCACGTTGGAAGCTCCGGCCCGAATCCCAGCCCTGCGTGGACGACGCGCGGGATTCCCAGAGAGGCGGCGGCCGCTGGCCCCAGCGTCTTACTCTGAAACGCAAGACTCACAACTTCTGCCTGGGAAGGTGGGGAAGGGCAAGCGAAGTGTCAGCAGAGTGCCGCAGGCCGGTGTTCCCTCCCGCCTCCCCCAGGCACAGGCACCGGGCTGCTCTCCCCACGCCCTGCTGAAATCCGAGCTGGGCAGGCCGTGTTGGGGCTGCCCACACCTGCTCTTTTTCACAGGAATTATTTTGGAGTGCACATCCCGGCGCTGTTGTTTTGTCCTGTTCTGTTTCTGCAGCAGTCCCCTTTCTCGTGAATCACGCTGCTGGCCAACGGGGCACGCTGGCCGTGCCTCTGACGGCGCCGGACCCTGTGCTCCCAAGTGCATGGTCAGGTGGGCCCGGCCTGGCGGCTCCTTTCCTCAGGTGACCCGGAATGACGCAGTCACTCTTTTCCCCAGGTCCTGAACGTGACACGATGGCCACCAAGTTCTTTTCGTCAGCATTGAGGCAAGGATAGACGTGTTCTTGTCGTTTCCTCTGCCTTCTCGGCCGTGGGACTGTCGTGAAGAACGGCAAGCACTTACTGCACGGCTTGCTCTTTTTTTTAAGAGCCGGGGTCTCCCTCCGTGGCCCAGGCTGGCGGCAGCGGTGCGATCACGGCTCGCTGCAGTCTTGAGCTTCTGGAGCCGGACGGTCCTCCTGCCTCAGCCTCCCGCGTGGCTCGGGCTGTCTATGCAAGACACAGCGCATGGCCGGCGATTCCAGACTTGGAGACAGGCCTCGCCCTGCTGCCCAGGCCGGTCTCCCTCTCCTGGACTCAGGTGAGCCTCCCGCCTCAGGCAGGTCACCATTTGCACCTAATTTGCCTGTTAATTATCGAGTCTTGGTAAAGCATGTCCCATGAGTAAGAAAACGGCACTAAGCTTCCATTCACTGAGCACTTTCAAGGTATGCTGCCAGGGACAGTTAAGCGCATTAAATGTGTAGATCACGAGGTGAGGCAGGTGCTGTTACCAGCTCCATTCCACAGTCAGCGAAGCTGGGGCACAAAGAGATTATGGGTTTGCCTGAAGCCATGCAGCTTGTGGGGAGGGAGGCCAGGACTCCCACCCAAGCCTGCTCTGCCCACTGCTCCCTACGCCCCTCCCGGCGGGCTCCCTGACACGTCCGCTTCCTGGCCTTGGGAGAGATGCTGGGCCTTTGTCTCTGGGTTCCTTGTTCGTAAAAATGGGGATCACAACATGGACGTCACGGGTTGTCACGGAAGTGCAGTGTCATCGTGCTTGGGAAGCAGGTGGCAGCAAGAATAGAAGGGTCTTCACTTCCTGGTTTAGAGCAACACGGAGTCGCTTCTGGGACTGCATCTGCAGCCACTGCACGGCCACGTGTCCGGGTCAGCTTCCATCTCATGACCCGTGTGGACACTGGAGGGCCAGCTTTTCCCAGAGGCCCCACCAGGTCGCGTGCCTCTCTATACGTGCCGTCGCTGCCCCAGGGGAGGAAGGGGGCAGTGTCCGGGTGTGTCCGCTGTCTTTGTCCCCCGGGTTTATTGGGACCTGGGGACAGGAGCCACAGCCTGAACTGTCCCAAGTTCCTGCAACACTCAGCAGTGAGTGTTGCACCCTACGTGCCCCGTGGCCAGCTGAGGAGAGCCTGAGTGCTTGTGCACGGTGGTCCCAGCTGTCCCGGCTGTGTGGAGTGACAGAGGCCTCCCCACGCAGGACGCGGGCGGGCGGGCAGGGCAGGAGCGGCTCCCAGGGTCCCTTTGCCTCCCTGGGGGGAGGCGGGAAGCGCCGCCAAACCGCTCCTGTCTCTGCAAAGCGCCCCGGAACGCGCGCGGGAACAGGGCGGGCAGCGCGTCCTGGAGGGGCTCGTGGGCCAGTTGCGTCCGAGAGAGGGGCCGAGCTGAGTGCTCGGTTTTGGAGGGAGTGTGCGTGTGTGCGTGTGTGCGAGTGTGTGTCTGTTGGAGCAGTATGAGTGTGTGTGGGTGTGTGACGGCTACTACGTGTGTGTGTGAGTCGGCGTCAGAGTGGGTGTGTGTGTAAACGAAGGTGGGGGTGTGCCCGTGTGTTTGCGAGCGTGTTGCACGTGTCTGCGTGTGAGCGTGAGCGTGTGTCACGAGGGACCGACAGCGTCTGGCGTCCGTGCGTGCGTGTGAACGAGCGCGTGAGCGGGCGTCTGCGCGCGCGAACACGGCGTGCGCG
>NW_007252888.1:826342-836002 GCF_000164805.1 Carlito syrichta | reverse complement strand
CGTCTGGGCTGCTTGATGCTCCCGGGGACAGCCGGACGGCCGTGCCTCGCGAATGGCTGGGCAACGCCACCCCTCTCTCAGAGAGCGCCCCGCCCCCCCCGCCCCCCGTGTCCTGTCGACCCTGTGTCCGGCCCACCGTCGGACCGGTCTGGCTCTGGGAGACCCCTGCGCCCGGCCACTGGATATGCTTTGATGCGTGAATGCCCCAGGCCTGTGTGGACCCTCTCTAACGGCCCCTCCGTTTCCTGGGCAAACTGAACTCAGGTCTTTCCAGATTCTCCACTGCCGTGGGGCCTGTATTATAATTTCCTGTGTTATCCTTCGAACTTTGTCCCAGTGCTCCAGGAGGGATGCAGCCAGAACAGAGCACAGCGGGACGGTCTCCTCGCTTTCTGCCCGGGTTGGAGCCCAGGGATGAGTCGCTGTCATGGAGGCGGTGGCTGGGCGAGTCGACACGCTGCCCCCTGGGTCTACAGCCACCTGGCGTCTGGACACTGAGCACTGGTTGCTGTCTACTAAGCATGCCTGGGAGTGCCTGCCCTTCCCACACCAGGTCCTGGCCTGGAGTGCTGCTGACCGGCCCAGGGCCCAGCCCCCAGCCCCTGCAAGCCTGCCGTTCGCTGAGAAACACCCCCGGCAGAACCGGGCACCCGCGTGTGCAGACACTCGGAGCTTCCCCATAAAGCCAGAGCCCCATAAAAACCAAAATAAAGGGAGACAGGCAGGAAGGAAGGAGGATATGAAATCCCTTTCAGGTCTAGGGCTGGCTTCCCACCAGCCTTTGGGCGCATGGATGCGTGCCCGCTTTCATGACTTCTGACACGCGTCGGCTTGTTAAAGGCACTTGCTTTTTCTTGTGGCCAGACCCGGTGGGCCAGTGGAATTGGCTCCCCGCCTGTTGTCTGGGCTGCGCCTCTTCCACGGCGCTCGTTTCTCTTCTCCTTGCGCCTCGTGCCAGTGGCAAGGCTGGAGGCGACCTCGGCAGCCCCTCGGCGGTGTGCGGTGCCCAAGTGGAAGGCCTGGCGTCAGTGCAGGGCCAGGTTGGTGGGGTGCTTTGTCTGTGTGTGTGAGCGTGCTTCGGGACTGCAGCTGTGGACTGTGTTTGTGTTTGGGTCAGTGGAAAAGGACTGGCGATTAGTTACTTTGGCAAGGTTCACTTGTACCTGAAAAGGAAGCACAGACTTGACATGTTATGTAATCCCTCTTGAACCAGCCGGGAGGCCTCCAAGCTGTGTGTCAGTCTCCGCCGTGCCTGCCTGGGCACGGCCGCTACAAGAATTTCTATTTTATAAAGCAGGGTGGAGGAATGTCGAGCTTAGCGACAAGGTGGACTTGCAGTGGGAACTGAGAGGAAGAGCCTGCTGGACCCCGAAACCCACCCGGTCATCCCGGGGCTCTGTCCTCCCAAGCCTCAAACTTGTGGCTGTGAAATAATTTTGTTCCAGAATCCAAGTGTGTCTGTTGGTGACTCTTTCGTTTTTGTGCGGCAGATGTTTTATGGACCTGTGACATGGACCCAGGGAAGTGCATACATCGTGAGAGTACCACGTGCCCAAGTCGCCACTTCCAGGTCAAGACAGAGCCCTGCAAGACTCTCATTCACTCACGTGGCTGGGCGTGGTGACTCACACCTGTCATCTCAGCACTTGGGGAGGCCGAGGTGGGAGGATCGCTTGAGCCCAGGGGTCTGAGACCAGCCTGGACAACATAGCGAGGCCTCGTCTCTACAGAAAAGAAAACGAACTGGCCGGACATGGTAAGCAGCAGGAGTGGGGACAACCGGGCCACGGCAGAGGCCGCCTGCCAAGCCACACCTGAAAGCCCACCCCGCAGCGCTCCTTGGCCTCTTGCAGGCAGTGCCGAGGCCTCTCACTCTTGCCTCGCTCTCTCTAGCTACCCAGCTGGTGCAGGGAGGCGTGCCTACCAAAACGGCACATGTTTGGGAATACTTTGGGTCCGAAAAATAGAATATTCGGTGGCCGTTGATTCAAGGCGAAAGTAACACATGGGTTCATGCTTGGGGCGGGCCAGCATCGGGGCCTCAAAGCCACGGACCGTCCAGGAGGGTAAGGGGAACCATAGCTGGTACACAGCACCCTTTACTGGACTCAGGACATAGAGCTCAAACCCTGTAATCAGCGGAAATGCCAAACTAAGACTCAAAAAGAGAGTGAGGTGGAAGAACTCTGCTGGACACTTAAACACTTAGAAAACACAAATCCGTGTCGTCGAAACACAAGCTTTGATTTGGATGGTCCTTCTAAGCTTACAAAACGTTTTCGCACATATTACCTCGTATTGGTTCTGGCAACATCGTGTGAGTTTTATTGAGTAGGATTATTATTGGTTTGGAGACGGTCTTGCTCTGTCACCCAGGCTGGAGTGCCGGGCACAAGCAGAGCTCACTCTAGCCTTGACCTCCTGACTCAGGCGGTCCTCCAGCCTCAGCCTCCGGAGTAGCCAGGGCTCTGGGCCCGTGCCACCACACCTGCTCATTTACTTTAATTTTTTTTTTGTGGAGGCAGCATCTTGCTAGGTTGTCCAGGCCGGTCTCAAAGTCCTGGCCCCTAGCAGCCTCACCTCAGCCTCCCAGAGCATTAGGATTGCAGGTGTGTGCCACCACGCTCGGCCTGCCGTGGTTTCTGTGCCCGTTTTATAAACAAGGAGACCGAATCATATGGTAGCTAATAGCATGCCCAGAGACACGTATCTAGCAAATGGCCAAGACTGACTGTAGGACATAGGTGAGTTCTGCTGTATCATCCTTCTCCACTGAAGGAACCCACAGGCACACCCTGTGCCCTTTCTTAGTGCCGGGTCATCCGTAGCAGACTTCGTGGGAAGTGAGGGGCAAAGAGGAAGACCCGGGAGCAGGCGGGCTGGTGCCAAAGCCCAACCTCCAGTGTCTTGCTGGCACCAGCACCTCCCATAGACCCAGGAGAGCCCGGCCCAAAGCCTCCGAGGGGGCTGACTCTGGAGGGGCTTCCTGGGGCTTCCGAGGGCCAGTCAGAGCCCACAGAGCCGTCAGCGAGGGAGACTCAGGCTTGGACGGGACCCACGGGTGCCCCTGCCTTGCCTTGGGCTTCTCCGGGCCTTCCTGTTCCTCTCAGGATGACCAGACGGGACCTATCCAAGACCCCGCGGCTGATGCGGGTCTTACCCTGCGACCATCAGACTGGTCCCACAGAGTGGTGCCGACTTGCCGATTTGGGGCGACTCCTGTGGGTCAGACCCAGGACGTGTGGGACTCGGGCTCCCGAGGGGCCACAGCCGGGCCTGGGCTGGAGCCCTGCGTGTGAGCCCGGGCGCTGGCTGCTGCCCAGCCACGTGCTGGCTGGGACCTGCCTTGGATCCCCAGCGGCCGAGGGCAGTCGCAAGCGTCCTTGACCCGTGTCCTGCTGGCAGCCGGGCCAGGCCCCGCAGCCTCCCACAGGGCGGGCTCTGCTCCAGTGGCGGCAGCCCCTCGCGCCTCCAGAGCCTCGCAGGGCAAGGCCTGGGTCTTCCTGGTCGACATCCCCTGGCCTCCCCTGGCCAGAGCTCTTCTGGCCTGGCCTTCCTGTCCCACATGAGCACGGCATCACCTGACGTGCGGGCCCCTTCTCCCCGGCTCTCGGCGCTTCCGTGGTCCTCCCCATCAGTGTGCATGGACGGGAGGCGGGATGCAGTCAGCACTGAATTCTCCGTGAATGCTGCAAATGTGCCCTAAAGAGCGCGAGAAAAGCGTGGTTGGAAGGTGTGCCGGGCCGTGTGGATGTTGTGAGATTCCCGGTGGTGTGCACACTGCAAGGAGAAGCCAGCTCACCAGCCGCAACTTCTGCGTTCTCGGAGGCCATCACCAAGGTGCGGTGACTTTGTGTCCCTGGAAGCCAGTGTCCATGGATGTCACGACTGCAGCCCCACAGATCGTGACCTGGCTGGAATTAAGCAGATCAGACACAAGCAAGAGGAGTCAGGCGTCAGGATTCAGAACAGCCATGACGTACGGCAGGGAGTGACGGCATTCTGCCTTTTCTTGTTGGGGGAAATGTGCAGTTAGCCAGAGATGGGGCATGTGGTAATTTAAAAAAGAGAAGAAAGGAAAGGAAGAGACATCGCCCAGGCCTGGAGAGGAACGGGGTGCCTGGACACCACTAAGAACCTCCAGGTAGGTGGGCTGGACGGTAGACAAGAGCTTAAGCACTTTTCTAACTGTTGTTACGAGTCTCTATGATCAATCCCTAACCCTAGAGGGCACCACACATTTTCTTTTCTTTTTTCTTCTCCATTTTTTTGGAGTCGAGATCTCACTCTGTCGCCCCGGCGGCAGTGCAGTAGTATGCTCACAGCTCACTGCAGCCTTAGCCTCCTGGGCTCAAGTGATCCTCCTGCCTTGGCCTCCTCAGTAGCTAGGATGACAGGCATGCACCACCACACCTGGCTAATTTAAAAAAAAAAAAACTTGGTTGAGATAAGGTCGTGCTATGTTCCCCAGGTTGGTTTCAAACTCCTGGGCCCAAACAATCCTCCTGCCTTGGCCTCCTGAAATGCTGGGATTACAAGAATGAGCCACCACACCTGTCCCCTGACATGATTAAAATGAAATTCTATTAAGAATAAACCTTGCAAGGTGGCTTAATCGGACCAACAGGGATGTTAGCTCTAATACTGTGAAGATGAGTGAATCCATATTAGTGAATACTCTTGAACTCATAGGATTTTTTAAAAACCCTCAGCACATAAATGAGTGCTTTTAAAATTATTGTTATTACTGCTGTTTCTAGAGATGGGTCTTGCCATGTTGCCCATGCTGGTCTTGCACTCCTGGGCTCAGGTGGGATCCTCCCATCTCAGCCTCCTGGGTAGCTGGGACCACCGTGCCTGGCTAAATATGAGTGCTGTCCTTACTCTCCTTGTTTTTCCTAGTTGATGGCAGACAAGGCCATCCGGTAACATGCACGTTGTTGACCACACACTTGTCAGCATTTCCCTTTTCTAAACATCACCAGTGATCACCAAGATTGATGCTTTTCTGTGTGTTGTAAATGTCACCCTAAATAGTACTTCTTGCTTGTAAAAAAAAAAAAAAAAGCTTGATGCTTTTCTGCACCTGTGCTCAGCTTTGTAGCCATTTGGCTTTTAGGGGTGAATCTTGAATGCGTCAATGTCTTTCCGTTTCTGTGATGGTCTGGGGCTTCCTGACTTCTTTACTCTTGCCCTGCCTAGGTTGGCCACTCTTCACAAATGGGCTCCGAGAGAGTGTGGCGTGCCCACCAGTTAGACTCCGGCTCTTTAAGCGTCCAGTATTTAGAGACCGTCTCATGAGCTTGATAAAGGAACGTGGCAGCAACAATCCCTAGAACAAGGTGACTCCACACAATGTCTTTACCATGATGTTGGCAAACTTCATGTAGATATTTAATTTCCCACAGCAATTCCACACACACACAAGCTCCCAAATCTGGTCTCTGCCTGAGGAGTAGAAGTTACCAGCCTTTTCCTTACTGTGGGATCATTTGTAGTGGGTCTAAAAACGGCCTCCATGCGTGAATTTCCTTGAAATGAAAGACAAAAAAAAAAAAGAATTTAAAAGTTCCAGCTGTCTGAACATTTTCTACTTGAAAAAAATAAAATGAGTTGGACAGGAAGATCATGGTACGTGACTCATGGTAAACAAACACTATTATCTTAATCATTTTGTACAAAAGTCAGGAAATGACTCTAAAAAAGAATTATCTGGAGAGGACAAATGGACACCCAGAAGGCAAATTTGAAAGGCTCTATTTTGTCAAATGGTGTATTTGTGTCCCTTCAAACAGTTACATCCATCAGAATCCGCCAGAGTGCCCAAGTAAGAACATTTAGGCCCCTTGTGGCCATCTCAGCTTCTGCCCGTTAGGTTTTAGTTGATGAAAATGTCGATTTAGGAAAAACTCCATGAACTTTGTGCAGCCATCTCCTGTCTTGAATTCTCAGAATCATAACCCAATCATAACCCACCGCTCCTGCAACAAGTCATAGCACACATGCAGTCTGTTAAATGATCTAGCATAGGACACGTGGGTGAGCACCTGTCCTTAACAGGCTTTTTAAATCCAGCGAAATGAGTGGGTCTTATGTGTGGTGGTTAATTTAATGTGTCAGCTTGTCTGGGCCAAGGGTTGGCCAGAGAGCTGGTGGACACGTGACTTCTAGGTGTGTCTGTGAGGTGTCAACGAGACGTGAGCGTCTGAGTCAGTAGACTGAGTAAGGAAGAGCCCTTCGCCCACAGAGATGGGCATCCCCTAAACCGGCTGAGGGCCCCGGGAACGAGGTGGAGCAGGAGTGCGTTCCCTGCCGCGGCTGGACCTCCGCCGGCGCCTGCCTCTGGACTCCAGTGCTCCTGGTGCTCAGCCTGTGGTCGGAACTGGAATCACACCGCTGGCCATCGGGGCTTGCGGACAAGCCCCCATGATCCGGGACTTAGCCTCTATGACCCTGAGGCTTAACCTCCATGGTCCCGGGAGCCAGCCCTTCCTCGAAAATCTTTCTCTGTGTATTGATGTGTGGATCCTCTGGCTCTGCTTCCCTCCAGCCCCCGGCTGGTGTGACATGTCAGGCCCATGTTTCCTGAAGCCATAGGGCGCTGTTCTGGAACCGGTGGTTCCTCTACATAAGGCAGTCGGAGGTGTCTCTTCCTCGAGACAGCCATGGTGGCCAGCAGGGAAGGGTGGTGGGAGGTTACTCAGGGACATGGAGAACATGCGGGCAGAACTGCTTTTGTGAATGTGCATGTAGACATGTTGCACCCCAAAGGGACTGAAGCAGCTCAGGTGTTGCATTAGCTATCAAAAGCACAAAAACCAAAGAAACCCCAAACAACCCCACTAAAAAGGGGCAGGAGACGTGTACAGACACTCTCAAAAAAAGACATCCAAGCGGCCAACAAACATGAGACACGTTCAGCCTCACTAATCGTTAGATGCAAACCAAAACATGCTTTTAACTGTTCGCGTTGGGGGCACATGCGAGGATTTGCGTGCAGTTGCGGCCTGGGCTGTGGGCGAGCCCCTCCCCCGCAATGGACGTGGCACCCGGGGGTGGCTGTGTGTGCCTCGCTTCGCCTGCCCTCCTCCCCAAGCAGGCCCGTGTCCATTGGTTCCTGTCTTTGTGCTCGTGCGCCTAGCGTTCAGGGCCCACTGGAGTGAGAACGTGCGATATTCAGTTTTTTGTTTCTGCGATGGTTCATTTAGAATGATGGTTTCCAGCTGCACCCATGTTTCCGCAAAGGACACGATTTGGGTCTTCTTTATGGCTGCATAATATTCCATCATATATGCACCACATTTTCTTTATCCAGTCCACTGTCCATGGGCATCTGGGTAAGTTCCATGTTTTTGCCATAGGGGGTAGTGCTGCATTGAACGTACAAGTGCAGACATCTTTTTTGGCACAGTGGTTTTTGTTTCTCTGGATATAGCCCCAGAAGTGGGATTGCTGGATCATCTGGTAGCTCACTGTTTAGCTCTTCGAAACATCACCACACCGCTTGCCACAGAGGTTGAGCTGGCTTAACGTTCTCACCAGCAGTGCAGAAGCGTTCCCTTTCTCCACAGCCTCACCAACACCTGCTGGGTTTCTCTTGTTTTGTTTTTACCTTTTACCGATCGCAGTCCTGACCCCAGTGTGAGGTGAGATCTCCTTGTGGCTTTCTATCAGTTGCCACGCAAAAGGGAAATCCAGACAGTTGCGCAGTTCACAGTGTGCGTGCATCAGAAACATGCCGCATGCTGAGAGGTAAAACTGCTTGAAAGGCAGAGCGAGGAGGGATTTCTCCCGCAGCGAGCGAGACGACCACCAATGCCCCCAGATGATGTGATTCGAGTGTGAGAGCAGACACAAAAGTGAGTCTTTTGAGTCTGCTTTCTTAACTGCCTCTGTCAGCGTATGTCAAGGGCATGCCGTGAAGCTTTTGGGAAGCAGTTCTGCAGGTGTGTGTAAACGGGCGTGTGAGTGTGTGGATGTGGGGGTGGGGGTGGGGTGTGCGCGGGCATGGGCATAAATGCGTGGGGGTCTGGGTGTGGAGAAGGGCAGAGTGGAGGAGTGAGGGAGACAGGGCCCAGGGTGCACACACGAGCACTCTACAGCTGTTAGCCTAGCCTGACTTTTTATTTTTTCTTCGAGTTGGAGTCTCAGTCTGTTGCCCAGACTGGAGTGCAGTGGCTGCTCCCAGCCGCCGCAGCCTCGATCTACTGGGCTCCAGCGATCCTTCTGCTTCAGCCTCCCAAGTAGCTGGAGCTACAGGCGCGCGCTACCACGCCCGGCTCATTTTTGATTTATTGTAGAGATGAGGTCTCACAAAGTTTCCCAGGCAGGTCTCAAACCCGCGGGCTCAGGCAATCCACTCACCTCAGCCTCCCAAAGCGCGGGATTACAGGCTGAGCCACTGAGCCTGGCTCTAGCCTGACTTTTGAGTGAACTCTCTAGAGCCTTGTTACTCAGACGTGGTCTTCGGACTTGCAACTCCAGCATTATCTGGGAGCCTCTTAGACAAGCCGAATTTCTGACCCCACTCGGGCCTGCAGAATTAGAGACTGCATTTTAACAAGGTCACCAGGTGATTCACACCCACAGTGATGTCTGAAAAATCATTACTCTGGAGGACGGAATATGAATGTGCTCAGGATGTTGTTTTTCTCATCTAAGCTTTTAATAAACAGGATGTTGACTCATTTGTAATTGCATCTGTGTCTAGTTCACCGCTTGGTATAGAACAGGCACTCCTGAATACACATGAATTGCTCATTTGTTATTTGGTATGACTATAGCTTGGGAAAAATGTAAGGCAAATGTCACTAAATACACCTTGTCTTGGCCACCAAAAAGAAACCGTGATCAACAGGCAAAGGCCGCCAGTGGCAGAGAGACATGGCCCCCGCCTCCGACGGCAGGGAACTTGCTCAGGGGGGCTCCTTGTCTCTGGCACGTGGGGTCCCCTCGCCACAGCCCGTGTGCTCTGGGGTGTGCACGAGGACAAGCTGCGTCCCTCATGCTGCCGGGTGTTGGGGTGCCCTGGATGCAAACGCCGCAGAAGCGGAGCGCCCCAAGTCCTCGAGCACGCGCAGGCCACGCCGGCTCCGTGGCTCTCCTGGCCCTGGACTGGCCCGCTCTGCCGAACAGTCTCAACCGTGGGGCTTGAGCGTGCCCAAGGCGAGGCGAGCCCTTGCCCGCAGGGGGTCCCTCACACTGGCAAGCACCAGCCCCTGTCCCCTTCCCACTCGGCTGGCATGGACTGACTGGCTGACACGCCTCCCCCTTGCTCTGCAAGACTCGCCGCCACCGTGACAGTTGACGTGTCTGTGAGGTAGCTGGAAACGCTCAGATGACCGTCAGGGCTTTTGCGTCGCGGGCGCAGGTCCCAGGGGGCCCACTGAGGCCCGGAGAGCCGTGTGTGTGAGAGGAGGTAAGCCCGAAGCAGGCGCCTCTGCCTCTCCGCCGAGGACGGTAGCTCTGCCCGACGTCAACGTTGCCGTCACCGCGGAAACTCAGTAGCGGCCTCGCGTAGGTCCACAGAAAGTGTCCCCTGTCGTAGAGGCGGGCCGCCGTGTCCCTGACACCCAGCGGGGTGTTCAGAACGAGGTCAGCTCTCAGGAAGCCCCCCTGGGCGGGTGAATGCGTGAGCCCCTCGCCACGGCGCGGTCCCCG
>NW_007252888.1:819610-825685 GCF_000164805.1 Carlito syrichta | reverse complement strand
GGCGACGCGGGAGCGCCAGCACAAGCGCGCGCCTCTCGGCTCCAGCGGTGGCACCGCAGCAACAGCGACGGGCGTTCGCACGCGGCCTTCGGCCTCCTGCTGCCTGCAGAAGTGTCTGGAAGGGTTGGTTCAGAGACGTCTGCGTTGTGGGACGGGGCAGCCGGGTTAGGAACATGCGAGAGATTTTATGTGCAAAACCCTTTACGAACAGGCCGGGTGCAGTGGCTCACGCCTGTCGTCCCAGCACTCTGGGCGGCGGAGGCGCGAGGATCGCCTGAGCCCGCGGGTTTGAGACCAGCCTGGGCAACATGGGGAGACCTCCTCTCCACGGTAAATCCAAAATCTAGCCGGGTGTGGTGCGCACGCCTGTAGTTCTGGCTACTTAGAGGACGAGGTGGAGGGATCACGTGAGCCCAGTAGGTCAAGGCTGTGGTCGCCGTGATCATATGGCTGCTCTCCAGTCTGGGCAACAGAGTGAGACTCCAACTCAAAAGAAAAGAAAAGAAAGGAAAAGATCTTTTTTATTTTTTTGTTTATTTTTATAGAGATATTTTATTTCAAAGATGTAGGGCACAACTCAGGGTTAGGTATACAAGTGGGCATCACACAGGAAAAGTCTGGGCCTCCCTTTGGTCCCCACCTTGCCTGGTTTGAAATCAGGCACCCTTACTGATGTCGTGTTCCCCTCACCCCCACATCCCAGCAGTATCCTGCTGCTGCCAGTCCCTTGGTGGTAAGTGAGGTCTTATCTTCTTTCGAAGTGCCCCTGAGCTGACGCCTTATATTGACCCACAAGGGAAGCCTCAATGGATTCTTAAAAGTTTAAAGAGGATATAGGCAAATTTCCTGATTATGATGCAAACGGCCCGTTGACTAATAACAATAAAAGTCCCCCACTACGTGGAAATTAAAAACAGTAAGCACAAAACCAGTAATACCTGCAACTCTAGCCTCAGAGAGGTCATACAAACTGAAATTAGAAAATATAAAGAACAGAAAACTACCTATCAGACCCTACGAGATAGCGCTCAAGTAGATTTGAGAGGAAAACTTCATGACCTTAAATGTTTATGTTCATATGCAAAAAGAGTGAACACACATTAGGCATCTTAAGATCAACAGAGTATACTGAGATGTGCAAAAGGCGGGGATATAAAAACAAAAGCAGAAAATAATACTTTGGGAAATGGAAAATAGCAGGAAACATAAAGACATTCCAAATGAGTTTTCGAAAAATAAAATAGACAAATTGATAGCCAAACGATTTGTCCACCGAAAAGGAAATATGCGCCATCTGTAATATAATCTGAAAGGATGTTCAACCCTACCACTCTAAAGACGTGAATTAAAGTCCCACCAAAGTAGGTTTGTACTTATCTGATTGGCAAACATTCAGGCACTTGACGACACCCTGCAGAGGTCAGGCCTGGGGGAAAGAAAGCCCCCTGCCATCCTCATGGGGGTGAGAAGGTGAGCAGTGCCTGCAGACGGGCCTCTGGTCACGCAGCGACAGACAACGTGAGCCCCGCCAGTCCACTTCCAGGACGTCCTCCTGCAGATGTGTTTGCAGAAGCTGACTCACGGCAGCTGGCCCGTCGGGGAAAGGTCAGGAGAACGCTCACTGCGCACGAGCAGGGGCCCGGCTGAATCCACCAGCCACTGCGCCACGGCGGCAGGCAAGAGGGAGGAAGACGTGACAGACCAACAGGAAAAGCGTCCAGGACACAACGCGAGGGGAAAGAGGCAGGGTGCCGGATACGCTGGTATTTCTATAAAAGTGGCGATTTGGTGGAAAACGTATGTATTCGTGATTTCTGGTCTGAACATCAAACATGTTTGAAGGATGCTCGGGATCTCATAGCTGTGTTACTTTTGAGAGGGTTAGGCGCTAAGGAGATGGGGGAACATGTATATTTCTGTACTTTTTTATTTCGAGCCACAAAAAGACACTACCTAGTCAAAAATGTAAAAGATTTTTTTTTTTTTAAATGGTAGTTTTGAAAGTTGCTGTGTGACACTGGATAAATTGACAATACTTTTTTCCAGCAAAGGAAATCTCCTTTATAGCATATCATTTTGCAGTTTCTTTCTTTCTCAGCGATACTACTCCTTAGTACAACAGGGATGGGCTCTTGATGAAACATGAAGATTAAAATGTATCTTAAAGTAGGATGATCTCGAATACATGAGTAAACATCATGTGAAATCTATTGATGTACCTATATTAATCTGAATTTTAGTAGACTGATGTCCACCTCCATGGTTTGTTTAGAAATACTGCTGTGGACTGAATTTACAGGTTGAAACTGTCACCCCCAGTGGGACTGTATTCGGGATGAGGGCCTTCGGGGGTGATTATTAATGACACCATGGAGTAGGGGCCATCCGATAAGACAGACAGCTTTATCCTGAGAGGAGGAGGGGCTGTCTCTCTGTCCTTGTGCACACAGAGTGGAGAAGCCCCGTGAGGATGCACCAAGCAGGTGGTCAGGAAGAGAGTCCTGCCGGAACCTTGGTCTTGGACCTTCCCGCCCCCAGAACTGTGAGAAGTAAACCCCTGTTGAGTTACCCATTCGGTGGTATTTGTTACGGCAGCCCCATCAGACACACACACACACACACACACACACACGCACGCGCACACACACACACACACACACACACACCAGGCGGCCAGCACCAGGGTCTGCAGGAGATCAGCGGCACCGAGAGGATGAGAACTCACCCAGGTCGTTTTCCAAAGAAGGCTCGGGGGGACCGCAGCAGCATCTGAGACGACCTTGAGGCGAAGAGTCTGAAAAGCTGAGAAAGCCAGAGGCC
Organism: Carlito syrichta; assembly: GCF_000164805.1. NCBI lineage: Eukaryota > Metazoa > Chordata > Mammalia > Primates > Tarsiidae > Carlito > Carlito syrichta. The sequence goes on along the minus strand of NW_007252888.1, from coordinate 822,865 downwards.
AGCGCGCACGACAGGGCAGCACAAAGGACGCAGGTACGTGGTTGTGCTGGTTTTCCTTCTGCTGGAACGCATCTCTCCAGACTTAGGGGCATGAACTTTGTGAATGTGTCCTCTCACAGCTTTTTTTGTGTGTGTGTGAGTTGAGCTACTTTTTGTTTTTTCAATAATCAATTTTTTTTATTATGATGTGGGGTACAGTTAAGGGTTAGGTATACAAATATGTTTCATTCAGGCACCCTATTGATTAGAGGTGCTTCCCCATCTCCAGACAGACATTTGCTGGTTAATCCCATCTCCCTCCCCCCCCATAGTTTCCCACTACTGTCAGTCATTTTCTTATAGTATTAGATTGGATGTTCATCTCACAGCTTTGACAGGTGTTCTCTACCACATGGGCTCGTCCTTCTCATTCCTAACCTGCTGAGTGTTGTTTTCTTTCTTTCTTTTTTTGTTTAAATCATGACGGGTGCTGGGTTTTGTCAAATGGTTTTTGGCATCAATCGTTATGCTGATGTGGTTTTTCCTCTTTTTAGCCTAGATTATACTGATTGAGTTTTGATTTTCCAATTCTTGCAAACCTGGAATAAATTCCACTTGGTCCAGGAGTATAATTCAGTCTAGTAATTGACTGAATTTGCCGATCTTTTGAAGAGTTGTGCATCTAAGTTTATAAGAGACGTATTTCTCTTTTTTGTACTGTCTTTGTCTGCTTTTGCACGAGAGTAACACTAACTTCATAAAATGAACTGTAAGGAGCCCTCTCCTTTTGTGTTTTCTGGAAGAGATCATACAAAATTAATGTTAACTCTTCTTTAAGTACTTCATAGAATTCTCCAGTGGGATCATCAGCGGTGCATGGAGATTTCTTTTTCTGGAGCTTTTAAAGTATAAATTTAATTTTCAATAGTATAAGATTATTCAGGTTATCTCATTATGATTGAATTGTATGAATTTTTCTTTTTGAGACATTGCTCTGTTTCTTCTAAATTGTCTAATTTATAGAGATAAAGTTATTTATAGCATTCCCTTACTTTTCTTTTCTTTCCTTTATTTTATTTATTTATTTTTTTTGAGTTGGAGTCTCACTCTGTTGCCCAGACTGGAGTGCAGTGGCCGCTCCCGGCCACCGCAGCCTCGACCTGCTGGGCTCCGGCGATCCTTCTGCCTCAGCCTTCCGAGTAGCCGGAATTACAGGCATGTGCTACCACGCCCGGCTGATTTTTTGAGTTTTTGATTTTTTGAGTTATTGTAGAGATGAGGTCTCGAACCCGTGGGCTCAGGCAATCCACTCACCTCAGCCTCCCAAAGGTGCGGGATTACAGGCTGAGCCACCGAGCCCGGCTCCCTTACTTTTCTTTTAATCTGTAGTGATATCTCTTGTTTTGTTTATAATATTGGTGATCTGTGTCTTTTCTTTTCCTCTTCAATTTTGGGTACCTCTTTTAATTTTACTTTTCTTATCTGCAAAGCAAGAGGATTATATTGTTTTCCAATTGCTGCTGTAACAAATGGGCACAAATTTAGTGGTTTAAAACAACACACATTTATGATGTTACAGTCACCTGGAGGTTACTGTCCAAAATGGATCTTGCTGGGCTGAAGTCAAGGTGTCAGCAGGGCCGCACTCCATTCTTGAGGCTCTAGGAGAGACCAGGTTTCCTGCCTTTTCCGGCTTCTGGAGGCCCCATGTTCCTCGGCTCGTGGCCTGCTCTCTCTTCAAAGCCAGCGCAGCTGGGCGAGTCTTCCCGCGCTGCCTCACCCTGGCCTCCTCTGCCACGCCCCGCTCTACATTTAGGGACGCTTGTGGCTCCACTGCCCCCCCTCCCCGCCCTCTCTAATCTCGGGTCATCTCCTTATTCTGCAGCCGGCTGATGGGCAGCCTTAATTCCATCTGGGGCCCTAACGCCTCCTTGCCCTAGTCACGGGTGGCAGGGATGAGGACATGGGCGTCTTTGGGGTGGGTATTATTCTGCACACCAGGAGGTGTATACAAGAGGGTTTTGCAAAGTTTAGCACACTCGTTTGACATGTACTGAGCATCAGCCCGCCAGGCACTGTGCAAGATGCCAACCTCAGCTGAGTTTTCTCTGCTGCCCAGGAGCACTTGTCTCCACTTCAAGCGGCCTCTGTCCTTGGCAGCAAATCTCCCGCTTCCCTTCGCAAGCAGTACCGGGCCCCTTGGCACTCTGCACGTCCGTGGGGCTGTTTTGAACTTGCAGGACTTGGGACGGGCTCGTTCCTCCAGAGGGCCACTCCCTGGCCCCTCTGCTTCGTCAGGAGAGCCTGCCTGTCCCGCCCGCTCCTCCCTCCAAGCCCCCCGGCCTCATGACCCTGGCTGCAGTCTCTGCCTCCCTTGGTTCCCTCTGCGATCTGCGAGCTTGGCATTTCATGCTGTGCTGTAGCCTCTGGTGTGTCGCCCAGCCCCTGCGAGATCAGGGCAGAGCGTGCCAGCGGGGGTGGGGTTTCATATTTTTGTGGTCTCAGTGCCCAGCTCCACTTCTGGAGCAGAGTGGGCACACAATCGCTCTTTCTTTGTAATTTTTTTTATTTTAAAGATGTGGGGCACAATTCGGGGCTAGGCATACAAATGTTCATCATGCAGGAGCCCTTGTGGATGAGGTGTGCCCTCCCTTCCCCAGGCAGATGCCCACGACTGCCAGTCCCGCTTCCCTGCTCCCCTCCTGGCAGTTTCCCGCTGCTGCCAATCCTTTTCTTATAATATTAAGATAATTGTTCAAGGTACCCTTATGAGTGAGGACATGTGATACTCTGTTCTTTGTTTCTGTGAAATAGACTCTAAGTCCATCCAGGTTGCTGTGAAGTCCATGATTTTGTTCTTTATGGCTGGGTAATATTCCATCATGTATACACAGAACACTTTTTGGTTGAAGATATGAACGGCCCCTAAATCCTAGTCTTGCACTGAACCTTTTTTGCTCTGTTCTTGGCTCCCTGCTTCAAGGCTTCTCCTCATACATTCGGCTATCTGCTCCCGGCACGGGGCTCAGGTACCCAGGTCCCTGCGTCCCCACCTTCCTGAGTTTTGGTGCCTCCCAGAGGGAGCTCCGCGCTCTTGGAACTTGCCACGTAAGGGCAAACTCACTGGCGCGAAATACACTTTCTTCTCTTCTGCCAACCAAGCGCTACTCAAAATGTGCCTCCACACCACCTGCACCTCCTGTTGGCCCCAAACCCAAGAGCTGCCTGTCTGCATTCGGGGTCCCCGTGGCCCGCGCGGCAGGCTCGGGAGGGCGC
>NW_007252888.1:812756-819590 GCF_000164805.1 Carlito syrichta | reverse complement strand
GGCCGTTCCGAGGAGGGCGGGAAGGAGCTGGCCTGCCCCGTCCTGGGCGCCGGCCCCACGCGAGCCTTCTGGGCGTCTCCTGCCTGCCAGGTGTCCTCGGGAGCCGTTCTGGGTTTGCGCTCTCGCTGGTCCCGCCCGCCACGGAGAGCGAAGACTCCTCCATGGTCCGGGAAGCGGCCGCAGAGGCCAGCCACGTTCGTGATTGCCGTCTCCTGGTTAAAACTCGCCGTTGGGCCAGGCTCGGTGGCTCAGCCTGTAATCCCGCGCCTCTGGGAGGCTGAGGTGAGTGGATTGCCTGAGCCCGCGGGTTCGAGACCCGCCTGGGCAACTTGGCGAGACCTCGTCTCTACAATAAATCAAAAATTAGCCGGGCGTGGTAGCGTGCGCCTGTAGTTCCAGCTACTTGGGAGGCTGAGGCGGAAGGATCGCCGTAGCCCAGCAGGTCGAGGCTGCAGTGGCCAGGAGCGGCCGCTGCACTCCAGTCTGGGCGACAGAGTGAGACTCCGACTCAAAACAAAAACAAAAACAAAAAAAACCTCGCCGTTGGGCAGGGCATGGTGGTCCAGGCCTGTCTTCCCAGCACTCTTGGAGGCCCAGGCAAGAGGACTGCCTGAACCCGCGGGTTTGAGACCAGCCTCGGCAGACTGGCAAGACATTTCTATGCTAAATCGAAAAGTTAGCGGGGCGTGGTGGCGCACGCCTGTAGTTCCAGCTCCTGGGAAGGCTGAGGCGGAAGGATCGCCGGAGCTCGGCAGGTCGACGCTGGGGTGGCTGTGACTGTGCCACTGCACTCCAGCCTGGGCAATAGAATGAGACTTCAACTCAAAAAAAAAAAAAAATCCCACTTGGCTGTCTTATTTTGGAAATAAAATGTATACTACTTATTAGGGCATTTCAGGGCTTTCCTGAGAAGCAGCCCCAATAAAACCTCTTTCTAAAGAAGGGAAGAGCCAGTACTCACTGCCTGGCACGTGGCAGCAATGCCTCCTTAACTACTGACAGACTGATGGGAGGACAGAAAAGCGTAAAGCAAACAGGAAAATACAAACGACATTTTTAAGCTAAAGAGGAATGAGTAAATTTTTCAACGAGAAAGGAAAATGATGACACTTAGGTCTCTTTCCATGCCTTTTGGAAACTGAATGTTTTAATCCGTAGTTTCTCCTTCTGGCTTTTTGATCGAACGCAGAGTCTAGACGTTTCGCCTCCTTCCATGCATCGTCTCCCTAGTCTTCTCCTTCGACAAAGTTATTATGGCCGACAACATGAAGGAACATCACTGTGCGATACTGAAACAGAAATAGATTCTTGGAACTCTCCAGTGTGCGGTAGAGACAAGGAATCAGACATACACATCCATGAAGACACTGCTATTTGATGGTCCAGATCCCTTACCAAGACATAAGAATCTGCATAGAATGGATGAGACTTTCCAATGGTGCTGTCTTTGCAAAAAAAGTTGATATTACTTCCATTTCTTCTTCCTACGACTCAAATACAAACGAAACACATCAGATCATGAGTTGTGTTATGTATTAGTTTTGTTACCGTCACAGTTATATTGTCTGGTGTCACGCCTTCGTGTAAAACAAAAAGACATAAATATGGAACGCGTGGTGGTGAGAGAGGACATACCTTCCGTTTTATGCGACTTCGGATTTAGAGGAAGTGAAATCAGGAAGAACAGCCCCAGGTTCCTCTTTATCTGAACATGACCCAAGACACTCGACAATAGTTCACAAGAGGAATTATATGGTGTAGATGTCGTCACGTGAAGAATATAATCTGTTACCTCCTCCTGTCATACACAGGGCCAGGGGTTTTCATTTTTAAAGTAAACATCTATTTCTGAATAATTAATAATTCAGGGGAAGTATTTTTTAGATTTTAGCAGCAAGACAGGGGGCCAGCCTCAGGGCCAGACGAAAACAAAAACAGGCCAAGCCCTTCCTCGTATGACACCAGTCCTCCGGCCCCACAGTCCTCCCTGGCCCCAGACATCCCTCTCCTTCTTGAGCCTGAGGTCAAGAGACTGATTTGTGCAAATGACAGTGACTACTTTATAATTCAACATCCAGGGAACTATGTATGTGAAACAGATATCTCTCGACATTCCAGAGATTTAATTACATCCTGGATCAGAAGACATTTTCACCCAAGATTGAAGGCAGATGTGCAATCAGGTCATGTCCAGTGGTTACCACATAGGCAAGTGACACTGGGTTCTGCGCCCTCGAGAATGGTTCCCCACCTCTTGTTGTTTTCTGCCAAGTGCTCATGAAAGAAGAAACACAAAGAACTCCACTGTTAGGCTTTCCCCCTCGGGATTCTTGAATGTTGGAAATCAAAGGGATTAGCAACGTTTGATTGGAAAACTTCCTTAAGTGTTTTCTCCTGTGATTTGTCTCTCATCTGGAAGGGAGCAGCTGACTGGCTAAGTCGCCATGTCGTATCTTTTCTTCCAACTTGCGAAAGTTCAGAATCTGGAATTTAAGTCGTGCTGTGTGTCCTTTTCTGCCTTTACGTTTTTAACTTCGCACAAATGTGAGGTGGGGCAGTTGGAGAGAGTCTTCCCTTTATTCTGTGGGCGGGACGATGAGCCCACCCAGCAAAGACGTGAAGAGTGTCTTGGAGGAGAGGCGCAACAAACAATTCTTGTCACTGGTTTGCTGATGTGACTGTTACAGGAGACAGAAGCCGTCTGAACTTCCTCACTCAGTCAAGGAATCGGGGAGCGCTCCTGTTTGATTCATCACCCAGCGCACGTGGGCTGCGCCGAAGGCCCGGTGAGCACAGCTGACGCCCCACGGCCTCCCAGTCTGGAAAGATGGGCAGGCTTTACACGAGTTAGTCCACATACACAACTAGTTGCAACTGTGCCTAGTTATACGCAGCAGCACAGAGTGTCCGAGAACCGTGTCATCGGGAGAGAAATCACATGAAAAACTTTGGTGCGTTCAAGGAACTGAAGGCTCTGCTGTGGGCAAGAAGAACCAGGAGAGCGCAGGCCCGAGTCATGGCCGGAGAGAGGGGCAGGGTCAGAGGGGCCGCAGCCGGGCGAGGAAGCTGGGGTTGGATCCTGTGGACGCTGGACGGCAGCTGGAGAGTTTTCGTGTCTGAAAGAAAGTCATCAGATCTGCGCTTCGGAAGATCACACCGGCCGCTGCGCACGAGCAAAGGCGAGGAGCGCTGGCGTGACCGGCTCCAGGCCACGGTGTTCCTGGAGGGCTCGAGGGAGACGTGGATAGTAGAGCTTTCTGTGTGTGGCGATTGACTGCATGTGAGACTTGAGGACAAGGCTTTGGCCTGAGCACGTGGACAGACAGGAGTGTCTCACACAGAGGCCGGAAACGCTGGAACAGGGCCGTGAGGGTGCGTGAAGAGAGGGCTTTACGTGTTCTCTTTTGGAGTTCCTGGGCTGCAGGCGACTGTGAGACGTCCAGGCTGGAAGAACTCAGCCGTCATCCCCAGGAAGATGACCAAGAAGCCATGCGAGTGTGGAGCTCACTTAGAGAGAGAGTGGGGGAGGGGGAAGGTGATGGCCCAGACACAGTTTGCCGGGACAGTCCTGTCGACACCCATTGCCCCAGCGCGATTATTAATCACACCCTGTTCACGCTCAGAAGGGACTCAGTTTAGGCGATGCGTGTATGCACACTCCATTTAAGGCGTAACTGGAGGAATGTCAGCATGTTCGCATGAGTGAAACAAATTCACAGAAGGAGCCCGGAGAAAGGGAGTGAGCCAGGAGCAAGTGCTGCCGAGGGAGCCAGAGGAAGGGAACACTCCAAGAAGTGTGTGTGGAATCACACGGGGCTCACTCGGGTCCTGGGTGTGGAGTCCCACGACCGTCAAGACCTCAGCTAGGACGGCAGCGTGACACGAGGTGGGTGTGGTGGGGATCAGTCCTGGAGCAAGCTGAGTGCCCTGGGTTCTGAGAAATGACGCACACAACGCGGAGTCGCCTTCCCATCGTGGCAAATATACAGGGGGAGCTGTTGGGAATATCAAAATCAGCTAAGTGGATTAAGGCCAAGTGCTTTCTCGTTCAAGCCACACCCCTTTTGATCCCCAAGCTTCTGTCGTTTTCCCCAAGCCTGGAAATCCTTTCCCTCCTGTTTTCTCCTTCACTCTGGAGACCCGGCCTGGCCTCACCTTCTCCTGGGAGCCTGCCTCTCCCCAGTGCTCCTCTGAGACCAGGGCAGGGTCCCCTCCCCTCTCCCAGTCCTGTCTCCTTGGCTCCACCAAGGCACCTGGCGTTTTACAGGGAAGACGGCCTCTCTCCCTCACCAGATTACAAACCCTCTTTCTTAGACTTTACATTCCTTGCATTTAGGAGAAGTGTCTTGTTCTTATTTCTCTTGGCATCTGTGGCCACAAAAGAGGGCTTCGTACATAGCGAAAACTCAATAAACATTGAATTGAAGAAAAGCACAGGAGAGAAGTTCGATCCATTTTCCTCCTGTTGAGGTGAGATTTGCAACTAGTGAAGTACATGGATCTTAAATGTGCAATTCGACTGGTCTCGGTGGTTCAGCCTGTCATCCCAGCACTTTGGGAGGCGAGCGGCTTGCCTGAGCCCGTGGGTTCGAGACCCACCCAGGCAACTTGGTGGGCCCTCATCTCTACAATAAATCAAAAACTAGCCAGGTGTGGTAGCACACGCCTGTCATTCAGGCTGCTTGGAAGGCTGAGGCAGAAGGCTCTCCGGAGCCCTGCAAGTTGACACTGGGGTGGCCGTGGGCATGCTCCTGCCCTCCAGCCTGGGCGACAGACAGATACTCAAAAAAACCAAGTATAATTCATTGAGTTTTGATATGTGGAATTGCATGTAACTACCATCCTAATCAGCAAGCAGATGATTTCTGTAGTTACAGAAAGCTTCCCGGTTCCCCTTTCTGGGCCGTGTCACTCCCTTCCACAGGCAGATGCCATTCTGATTTCCATTCTTATAGATTAGTCTCGCCTGTTCTTGAACTCCATAAAAACGAAATCATATGTTATGCGCGCCTTGGTGTCTGGCTTTTTTTGTTCAGTTCTGTGTGTGGGAAACTGATCGATTTGATGTGTATCTGCAGTTCACTCTATTTTATTGTCGAGCACTGTGCTGTTGTACGGTGGTGCCACGATTTATTCACTGTTCTCATGTCGATGGGCACTTGGGTGGTTTCCATGAATAAAGTTGTTATGGACTGTGTGGATCTTTTTGCGGCTGTACGTTTCCAGTCTTCATAGTCTCCTGGGAGGACACTCGTGGGGTCACATAATATACGTGTGTTTAACTGTATGAGAAACTGCCAGGCTGTTTTCCGAAGTGGTGGTACCATTTTCGCGTTTCCACCATCAGCGTGTAAGCGTTCTGGTTGCTCCTTCCTTGATACCCGTGGTGCTGCCGGTATCTTGTCAGCCCAGACCCTCCAGTCAGTGTGACACGTTGTCTTTTTGTGGTTTTATTTTTTTATTTTTATTTATTTATTTTTTGTGAGTTGGGGTCTCACTCTGTCGCCCAGACTGGAGTGCAGTGGCATGCTCCTGGCCACCACAGCCTCGACCTGCTGGGCTCCGGCGATCCTTCCGCCTCAGCCTTCCGAGTATCTGGAACTACAGGCGTGAGCTACTACGCCCGGCTAATTTTTGATTCATTGCAGAGATGAGGTCTCGCCAAGTTGCCCAGGCGGGTCTTAAACCCGCAGGCTCAGACAATCCACCCACCTCGGCCTCCCAAAGCACAGGATTACAGGCTGAGCCACGAAGCCTGGCTTCTGTGTGCTTTCAATGTACCTCCTACTCCAACATACCTACCCCTTGCAGCTCCAGCTGTGGCATTAAAAAATCCTACTCTTCCTTGACTCTTCATCTCAGGTGTCATCATCTCAGGAAGTCTCTCCTGACTCTCTTATCTTGGGTTTGGTGTTTCTACTCCTCTGTGTTCCTTGGTATCCGATGCACATCCCTTTCAGAGTTTTTGCTAGGGCCATTGAGAAATATTTGTTTACTTCTCCATCTTTTCTATCCATGTGTCCACTGAGACAGTCTCTATTTTCACCATGACCACGGCAGTATAAGACACACAATAAGTGGTTACTAAATGCCTACTAAGGAAATAAAGTACCTGGGCACAGTGGCTCAAACCTGTAATTCAAGCACTTTGAGAGGCTGAGGCAGGAGGATCTCTTGAGGCCAGGAGTTTCAGACAAGCCTAAACAACATAGTGAGACCTCTATCTCTGCCAAAAAATAAATAAGATAAATAGAATAAAAAGGAATAAATGGTGAGCGGGCTGTGGAGATCTGCAGTACTTGGACATCGAGTAGAGGAGAGAGAAGACATCTCAGAAAAATAATTAAATTCCCTCTCTTGCAGTGATTAGGAATTTGAGAAGGACTCTCTTCTGTTCTGCAAAGTCTCTCTTTTTTTTTTTCTAATACATATTTTTTATTTTAAAATAGTGGAGTACAGTTAAGAGTTAGGTATACAAATATGCATTGTGCATGTACCTTTGTTGATGAGGTTTGCCCCCCGTCCCCAGACAGATATTGACTACCGTTAATCCCACCTCCCTTCTCCTCCCTGCCCCCCCATAGTTTCCAACCATTTTCAATCCTTTTCTTGTGGCGAGTGGATTGCCTGAGCATGCGGGTTCAAGACCAGCCTGGGCAACTTGGCGAGACTTTGTCTGTACAATTAAAAAAAAAGAAAGAAAGAAAGTGTATGCAATATCACTTTTTTGTTTTTTGAGTTGGAGTCTCACTCCATCGCCCAGACTGGAGTGCAGTGGCCGCTCCCGGCCATTGCAGCCTCAACCTGCTGGGCTCCGGTGATCCTTCCGCCACA
>NW_007252888.1:794720-812586 GCF_000164805.1 Carlito syrichta | reverse complement strand
GTTCCAGCTACTTGGAAGGCTGAGGCAGAAGGATTGCCGGAGCCCAGCAGGTCAAGGCTGCGATGGCCGGGAGCGGCCACTGCACTGCAGTCTGGGCGACGGAGTGAGACTCCAACTCAAACAAGCAAACACAAAATGGAGTCATCCTGCATTACTTTGGGTCAACTTAAGTTCAGTTATCTCGGAGGCTCTTGGAGTCCATTCTGGACTGAATTCTTTTCCAGCTTTATTCTAATATAACTCACTTTCTTCAAAGCTGTTTTGTGATCAACCTAGGGGTTAGAGTTGGAAAATGTGCAGTTTTGTCAACCGCTAATCTCAAGGAGAACCATGTAAATTCAGATTAGGATGTGTGTGCATGCACAGAGAGACAGAGAGGCGGATGAATATCTTTTATTCACCCTCTCCCCTTCCCTCATTCTCTCTCTATTTTCCACATATTGAGCACTAATTAAGTGTGAGGCATTCTGCTATGTCTTTTATATGTATTCCATTATTGCACATACACTATTTAATCATATTTATCACACATATTTAATCCTCACACAAGTTTCAGATTAAGGTTTAAAATATGGAAATCATTTTCTTGGTCACACAGCTAGTACCTTACAGAGCTGGTTTGAAATTCAGGTCCTTCTAGCTAGGCGTGGTGGCCCACGCCTATAATCCCAGCACGTGGGGAGGCTGGGGCAAGAGGATTGCCTGAACCCACAGGTTCGAGACCAGCCTGGGCAAGTTGGTGAAACCTCATCTCTGCAATAAACCCAAAAAATTAGCAGGGCATGGGGATGTGCACTTATTATTCCAGCTACTTGGAAGGCTGAAGCAGAAGTATCGCTTGAGCTTAGGAGGTTGAGGTTGTGGTGGCTGTGAGCGTGTCACTGCACTCCAGCCTGGGTGACAGAGTAGGAATCTGACTCAAAAAAAAAAAAAAATTCAGATCCTTCTGACTCTACATGAATCTTTCCACCTGCTGCGCTTGTGTCAGTTTTTAGATTAACCTACTTGTAAAAATCTAACTTGCAAATAATTTCTTCATGGATGCCATTTTGTTTCCCTTTTTTCTTCTTTTGACCTGTAAATAGATAGTGGATCAGCACAGTATGCTGTAATAGAGTACATGGATGTCATATCAGAAAGGTGAAAGCAGCAAACAACAAACACCATGGGAACAGACACGGGATATTTTATTTTGTTTAATTTTTTGCTCTGATCCAACCTGATTCACAAATGTTGACTCTCAATAGAACTTTCATGTCATCCATTCGTCATCAAAATTATCCTGTCCATCTTCTCTGTTTCTTCTCCCTTAACACTTCTCTGTTGTTCTTCTTCTTCTTCTTTTTCCTCGTCCTCCTCGTCCTCCTCCTCCTCCTCCTCCTCCTTCTTCCTATGCTCATCTTCTTTTGTATATTTTGCAAGAAATAAATAGAGACAGGGTCTCGCTAGGTTGCCCAGGCTCCCGGGCTCAAGCAGTCTTCTTTCCTTGGCCTCCCAAAGTGCTGAGATGATAGGCATGAGCCACCATGCTTGGCTGACTCTATCTTGATGAAACTGCCGGATAGAAGTGTGCCTTGGAGGGAATAAAACTTGGTCAAAGATTCTGGGCCTAGGTCCCCGGCTTTGTTCTCTTGTGTGTGTGAGGTATGGCAGGAGGGGATAGGAGGGCCTTGGGGTGGAAAGGGCTGGGGAAGGGAGGAGGGGCTGGTACGCAAAGGCATGCAGGGTGGGACACTTAGCTGTGCCTGGAACTCCTTTGTCCTGGACGGTGGAGAAGGTAAATACCAGTGTTCCTGGGATGAGTCATGGGGCAGCTGAGCCATCTTGGCCCCTCAGGAAGATGTGTGCCCTTTGCTCTGTAGTCTTAGGGGCAGTGACCGACTTCCCTCTTTTGTGTTCCCGTAGGGCTTGGGTTAGACGTAAAGAACTGCTTTAGCTAATGTACCCTCTGGTGGAAGAAAAGAACGCAGTCGAAGGACATTCTGAAGGACCTAGCCCCTTGGCTGGAGATAAGAGGAAGGTGGAAAAAACTGCCTCTCATTCTTGCAAATCTGTTTTGGTTTCTTTTGAATTTCGCATCACTGGAATCTCTTACTATAAACATATTTTGTTATGTAAATGCAGCAACCCCCCTCCGAGGAGGTCCCCAACCTCCGAACCCCCCTTCCAATACCCTCCAAAATTCCTCAACGAGAGAGCAGGTAAACAGCAGTTAGAAAATGCCTAAAGCAATCGCCCTGTGTTACTCTTGCTCAGAGGGCAACATCTTGCCCGACGCGATCATTTTTGAGTCAAAATGAGGCGTTTTCGTGAATCAGTGTTTGAGGAAGGCTTCTTGGGATAGTCTGATGGTGTATTAATGCTCGCTCATCTGAGGAAGAGCGTGCCAGCTGCTGAGAGAGAAACCAAAAGGATTGCTAAAGTGCTCTCCCCGGGAGAAGTCATAGGCTGAGTAGACACACTGTCTACAAGCTTAAAAGCAGAGACTGTGTTGAGGGTCTTTTTATGGCCAGCCCCCCATAGGACCTGGCACCTGTTATGCTCCTCAGTACACAGTGAGAGAATGAATAAATGACTCATTCATTCAGTAGGAGAGTCCCAGTGCCCAGTGAGGGTGACTTCCAGAGATGCCCAAGAAGAGGAAGCACTCCTTGTGGGGGTGAGCAGAGAAGGCTACTAAGACTATTTGAGTTCATTCTTGCAGGAGAAAAAGATTAAGAGGAGTGGTGAGGGCGTGTTCCTTGGCACTAGGAAATCATGGGTAAATTAAGAATCTACCAGTCAGAGCTTGAGAGAGTTTATGATGGAGAGAAGGGGGATTTTAAAAAATCAGAAAACACCGAGCTCGGTGGCTCAGCCTGTCATCCCGCACCTTTGGGAGGCTGAGGTGAGTGGATGGCCTGAACCTGCGGGTTCGAGACCCGCCTGGGCAGCGAGACCTCATCTCTACAATAAATCAAAAAATCAGCCGGGTGTGGTAGCGCATGCTGTAATTCCGGCTTACTTGGAAGGCTGAGGCGGAAGGATCGCCGGAGCCCAGCAGGTCGAGGCTGCGGTGGCCGGGAGCGGCCACTGCACTCCAGTCTGGGCGACCGAGTGAGACTCCGACTCAAAAAAAAAACACAACAAAATTCAGAAAACACCACCACTTGGTGCAAGAACATTATAATTTTTATGATTTTTTTCTGTCTGTTGCAGGTCAGCCATGGAGTGAGATCGATGAATACTGTTGGTCTTATTTACGATACGGTATGACTCTTAGTTTGGTTGAATTCTGAATTCTGGTCTGGAGGGTGCAGAGGTCATGCATGATTTAATGGAGGTCATGGTCATTTCAAGGGAGAAGAGAAGGCCACGCTTTACTGCGGGGGTGGACGGATGGGTGGGTGGGTGTGAATGGCAATGTTTTTATCTTGAAGCATGATGTGTTCATTCCTTTGAAGTGCTTTACTAAATGTGCAAGTGTATTATCTTCTGCTTGATTTCTTGGTTTTTTTTTTGTTGTTGTTGTTGGATGGTTGACTCAGTTGAAGAGTTCATTTGGTCAGTATTTGCAATAGGATGTGGGTATTTTCCACATCCTTAACCTGGAGCAGCATTGACCTCCCATGTAAAATGTGTGAATTTGCAATACAGAGAAAGGTGATGTGAAGGATCACCCCATTTGTCCCTAAGTGCCCTATGTAACCCAAGGGTTTATACCAAGCTTCTGACACTTCCCCAAAGACTTACCATCCTGGGCCCTGAGGTCCATCTCAGAGCCCTGAATTGGAGGGAGTCACATCATCAGAAACCTCCATCTCCCCAGATAGAGAGAATATTTTAAGAATCCAACAAAGGCCAGGCCCGGTGGCTCAATCCTGTAATCCCAGCACTTTGGGAGGCCGAGGTGAGAGAATTACCTGAGCCCAGGGGTTTGAGACCAGCCTGGGCAACTTGGTGAGACCTGACTCTACAATAAATCAAAAATTAGCTGGGCGTGGTGGCATGCGCCTATAGTTCCAGCTACTTGGAAGGCTGAGGCGGAACTATCACCTAAATCCAGGAGACCGCGGCTATGTGGCCCTGAGGGTGCCACTGCACTCCAGCCTGGGCAACAGAGTGAGATTCTGACTCAAAAAAAAAGAATCCAACAAAATGAACAGATAAAAATGACAAACCAAAAAAACAGGATTGGGGAAAATATCAAGTCAATCCCTCCATCCAAATAGTTTATAATTGCTGGGCTTGGTGGCTCAGTCTATAATCCTGCGCCTTGGGAGGCTGAGGTGAGTGGATTACTTGAGCCTGCGGGCTCGAGACTGGCCTGGGCAACTTGGCGAAACCTTATCTCTACGATAAATAAAAAAATTAGCTGGGCGTGGTAGTGCACGCCTGTAGTTCCAGCTACTGGGAAGGCTGAGGCAGAAGGATCGCCAGAGCCCATCCGGTCAAGGCTGCGGTGGCCGGGAGCGGCCACTACACTCCAGTCTGGGCGACAGAGTGAGACTCCAACTCAAAAAACAACAGCAACAAAAAAAAACCACAAATAGTTTATAATTAATTAGGAATCCAGTATAACTTATCTTCACAAGGGGAAAAAGGTCCACATTTCTAATGGAACAATATTCAAATAAATACAAATCAATTAAGTGCAAATGAAGTGTGTGATTTCTGAAGGGAGAGAGAGCAAAGGAGAGAAAACATATGTGTAAGGGCAAAACATCCCGGACATAAAATGACTTGAGTCGATGCATTTTTGTCAGTACATTTGGAGACCAAGAAGTTCTGACTCAGAGTGGAAAATGAATAATTTTTGTATGAGTGAGGATAAGTTACAGCCACATAACCAGAGAGGGCCCTGAGCTGGAGGGAGGGCAGGAAGTAAGTTGTACACTTCACTCCGCCTAACCTCTTGTGCAGAAACAAAGAAGGATTTGCATTAAGCTTCTCTTTTCCATTTTGTTGACTGCTTTCTGTCATGTTAGATGAATCAGTCATGCCAACCTTTGAAAGTTAGGCAGAAAAAGATTTGGGGAGAGAGCAGAGGTATTTTCTAGCTTCACTGAAGCTCGCTGGATTAGAAGGGCTTCGATGGTAATAGTGTTTCTTATTTAGCTTCTGTGACACCTTCCAGTGAACTCACAGCATTTTCTAGACACTATCTCATTAATTCTTTCAGCATCTTGCGGAAGGAGGCGGTGCCAAGGGTAATTTGTTATCACTTTGTGGATTCAGAAGTGGAATGAAGTGACTTGTCATAAAGTGATTAGGAAACTAGGCTGTTTCAAGAGAGCGACCCGAGTATTGGGGTCCATTCCTAGAGCCTTCAGGCTGAGCGTGTACCTTTTTCTCGTGTCTCTTTGATCAGATGTTCGAAACACCAAAAAGAAAGAGAATAGACACACTTTTGAGAGATTATGATCTTCTTAAGTTTTTAGCTCTGGGCTTCCTTTGTACCTGAACGCTTGCATGGAAAATCTGTAACCTTCAAAAATGATCTGTATCATTCTGAAACCCCAGTATCTGGGAATGAATCTCTTTGTGAGTTTCTGCATTCAGGTTTTCCCATTTCTACGGACACCTAGACATTTCCCTCTCTTCCCAATAGCCCAGTCTCTGTCTTCTTGTCTACATTGTGGGCTCCAGGGAGTACAGCAATTGTGAGGCCTCTCTTTTCTCTCTGGTACCCAGCATTGTGTTTTTCATGAGGTAGCAGTGATTATTAGTGGAATGCGTGAGGAGATATGTGTGCTAACTTGGTAAAATACAGCTGCAAAGCTTCTGAGCCAGCGTTATTTAACTTCAGTTTTTTGAACTCTGTCCCAGCAAGGGCTTGGGGACATCGGTTCAGAACAGGGCATCACTCTCTTGATGCTGATTTAGCTTAGGTGTTTTTGGAGGCCTGTGCCTAGAGTTAAGGGTTTAAAGAGTTGGCTGGTTAAGCCTCTTTCAAAATGGTTTTAATTTCTGATGGAACTGAGACACCCTGGTCTCTGCCAGATTAGTCCCGTAATAGATGAGTTTAGTTAGGGCATCTAAGGTTACTCTGGGGTCTGCAGCCCCCCAGGTCCACAGCAGACCATCTAATTCAGCCAGGCACCAAGCTGGTATTCACCAGGTACAGCCAAGTGACAGTCTGTCCCTGGGAAACTGTCACTCTGGAGTTAGCTTTCTTTGGTTCTCCTGATCATGGATGGCTAAGTTCTTGGTTTCTGCCTGGTTTTCTCTAAAACGCTGACTCTAGGCGGTGATGAGAAATCTTTTTTTTTTTCTTTTTTTCTTTTTTTTTCTTTACTACAGAGTCAGCAGGCAGAAAAACCCCTGTCAGATACTTCTGTTCAGATCACAGACGACCCCTGGCCTGGTTAGACCTTTGGGAGCCTCCAGCAGGCAGGAGGACAGAGGGCAGCTGGACTCCATCAAAGACTGGTAAGGGGGGAGGGGGGAGAGGAGTAGACAGGGTGGAGGGAGGAAGAGGGAGCAGGGAGGCATTGCCTCTCGGGGACCTCTTGGGGCTTTAGCCTTGGGGGATTAGCTCTTTCCTAGCTTCTCCCTGGCCTTTAAAGGACACACTAACTTAATTTGCTTTCCAGACCAGGAATCCTCAACTTTGGGTGAGCAACAGAATTAATTTAAAAAGTTGGGAAAAAATGGCAAGGAAATACTCCCTGTTTTTAAATTTCTCAGTGCTCCTGGTTTCCTGAGAAGACTTCCAAATCTTTAAAGAAACTCCAGCGATATTAAAATGCAGAAGGCTTGCTTCCCCCCACCCCCTCCCTTTTTTCCACCGGGCCTTGGAGATTCAAATTCCTTCCCAGAATATGGAAAAGTTGGTCGGTTTTAAACTGTCCCCCAGGAAACTCAATTAAATTGTCCTAGGCAGTCTTTTTTTCTTTTTTCTATTTTGTGGGCAATTTTGTTCGTGGGTTTGTAGTTGGGGATGGGCCCTATAGGGAATGGAGTCCTGAAAAAACCTTTTGCTTCATTTGAAGTGAAAAACCTTTTTTTCTGCAACCCCTTTTAATCTGTGTTATAGCCTTGCCCCTTTCCAGTGTACTTTTTCACATTTTTAGTTTCACTTTGCAACCTACCTTTTGGGCTACATTTGTTTCCCTTGGTTTCTTGTGGTTTGTACTAGTTTTGTGGCTGGGATGTCTCTTTGGTCACCTTGGCAATGAGAAATATTTGCACAAAATAAACAACCCTCTTACTTTTCTTTGCACCTTGTTGGAAAAAGCCTAATTTAGTATACACCTGTCAAAACCAGAAACCGAGTCTTTTCCCCATCTTGTCAATAGGAAACAAATTGTTCTGTGCAAGTTGTCACTCCTTAGAGCAGCAATAGTGGCTTGTCTAATCACTTTGCTCTGATCTAAGCCAACATACCTCCTCTGCCCCTTCATCTCCCCTTTTCCCTCCTTTTTTTCTCTCTCTCTCATGACAATTGTTCTCATCCAAGCTCAGTCAGAATTGACAGCAGCGAGGGTTATTTTCCTGATTTGATTGATAAGTACGCGTATGTGGTATAAAGTAGGGTGGTCAAGAGTGTAAATTCTGGGCCAGGCATGGTGGCTCACGCCTGTAATCCCAGCACTTTGGGAGGCTGAGGCGAGAGGACTGCCTGAGCCCAGGGGTTCTAGATCAGCCTGTACAACTTGGCGGGACCTCGTCTCTACAGTAAATCAAAAAATTGGCCAGGTGTCGTGGCACACGCCTGCAGTTCCAGCTACTTGGAAGGTTGAGATGGAAGGATCACCTGAACCCAGCAGGTCAAGGCCGTGGTGGTCATGAGCATGTCAGTTGGACTCAAAGCAAAAAAAAGTAATTCATGATCAGCTAAGATGAGGAAATAGTTGAGTTCCTTCCTGATGATTTATAATGGCCTTAATGTAATAAACCCCCAAGAATAGGTAAGCCTACTTCTTTTATTTAATCTAGTACTTACCCAAATTATATGCCTAGGCAACCCCTCTTTTCTCTCCTCCAGCATCCCCTGGGACACACTTGGAGGCTGCACCAATGTGACAGTTAACCCTCCTCCTTCCTCCAATAATTACAGAAGTTTGTACTAGTCATCTGTGTCGTCGATGACATAGATACGTCATAGGTAAATCCCATAATTTAAACAAAAGCAAACGCCAACCTGAGAAACACAAGGGAACGTGCTTTGAAGGCCACCAGTAATAGGATGTGTTCACTGGCCCAAGATACTTTAACCTATTTTTTGCTCTTCTTCCTTGTGGCATTGATCAGTTTATTTCAAACTGGATATGTCTAAAGTGAATATCCAATTCTTACCCAATTTTTGCACATGGATTCAACTCATTACCATATCCTGTACTCCTGAAATACAAATATAAAACATAAGAAGGAGATTCCTTTCATGGAAGCTACAGAGGCTTTTAGACAGTCAACGAGCTAACAAAATACATAGATCTCTTTACAAATGCTGTGCATGACTCAGGTGAAATGCTACAAAATATTATCATTATAATAATGGAACTGTTGCATTGCCCTGAATCAAGCATTTTGATATGACAAAACAGGGTTTAGATGTAGAAATACTGTGGGAGCTTGCTGCTGTTTGTCAGGATTTTTTTTTTTTTTGAGTTGGAGTCTCACTCTGTCACTGAGACTGAAGTGCAGTGGCCGCTCCCGGCCACCGCAGCCTCGACCTGCTGGGCTCCAGCAATCCTTCTGCCTCAGCCTTCCAAGCAGCTGGAACTACAGGTGCGGGCTACCACGCCCAGCTGATTTTTTTATTTTTATTGTAGAGATAAGGTCTCACCAAGTTGCCCAGGCGGGTCTCGAACCCGCGGGCTCAGGCAATTCACTCACCTCAGCCTCCCAAGGCGCGGGATTACAGGCTGAGCCACCGAGCCCGGCTGTCAGGATTTTTCAAATCCATAGTCCTGGGCCAGTGGGTCCAAGAGTAAGACAGATGTTCACAGCCACACTCGATGTACCTTTGCAATCCTGCAGTTAGGAAACTGGTAGCCACTTTGTCTGGAAAGGTTTGGGGCGAAAGCCGTGAAGAGAAAAGCAAGCTGGGAAGGCTCGTGGACTCTGAACCAAGATGGGATTTTGGAGGGTCGAGGGCCTTGGAGCTAGAATATGAGTCAAGTTGTGTCACAGGACGGGAAACGGGCACAGGATGTAGCTGTGCCTGGCTGATGGGGGCATGAGTTTCCTCACAGAGATTTCTGTCCCAGGATCCCTTCTGAGTCACCAGGGAATCGAGTGTGGTGTAGTTTTGGTGACCTAGAATTTCTGGGACAGTCCTGATTTTTTTTTTTTTAGTTGGAGTCTCGCTCTGTCACCCAGGCTGGAGTGCAGTGGCACGCTCATGGCCACTGCAGCCTCTACCTGCTGGGCTCAGGTGATCCTTCCGCCTCAGCCTTCCAAGTAGCTGGAACCACAGGCGCATGCCACCACACAGTGCTAATTTTTTAAAAGCTTATTGTGGAGACGAGGTCTCACCAAATTGCCCAGGCTAGTCTCAAATGCCAGGGCTCAGGCAATCCTCTTGCTTTGGCCTTCCAAAGTGCTAGGATGGCAGACGTGCGCCACGACACCCAGCTAATTTCTTTTGGTTTATTATAGAGATGAGGTCTTGCCAAATGGTCCAGGCTGATTTGGACTTCCTGGACTCAGGCAATCCTCTCATCTCCGCCTCCCAAAATGCTGGGATGACAGGCATGAGCCACCACACCCAGTAGTCCTGATTTCAAATGTTGTATTGCATTGTCTCTAGACTCTTGTATGTATTAGAATCATACTCTGATCTTAAGTAATGGCCATAGTCACTCACAGTCCCAGGGGAAGAGCCAGGAAACACCCTCACAGGCTGTGTGGCATTGGGGATTTATTTTTTTCTCTGATCCTCTGCTTGGTCATCTATAAAATAAACACTTGGAATAGATACTTTCTGTGTTCCCTTCTAGAACAAAGATTTTAGAGCTATATGACTCAATGTAAAGCATTAGGTTATTCTGTCTTCAGCTCATTCACTTAGAAGAATGGTTTACGATTTGTTAAGTCTTTGCTGTTTCCTCCGAGGTGATTTTTAATTTTCCGAAGGGCATATATTAATTTGAATCTGAAAGCCACCCCAGCCGTGATAATTGCAAACAGCTGATTGGGTGACTATTTTTTTTTTTTTTTAAACAACTTATGCTGGAAGTTGCTAGAGTAATTACCCCTTGTTTAGTCAATAGTAGAGTTGGTAGTAAAAATGTCAAAAATTTAACAACTCACCGGGTCCTTTTTCTAAGCTGCCCCGAAGGCAGACACTGCTGAGTGCTATCAGCTTAGATCTGCTATCCAAACCCAAACCCTGGGTTGGAACAGGACGTGTGTTTGCATCCAGAAGTCAAGGTGGGAGGATGCCCCTTTTAGTCAAAATGGGCGGACCCTGGGAGACAATACGAAGAGCTTTATTTTTTTCCCCTTCTTTCCCTGTGTGATGTTTTCTTTGTCCTGCAGTCCTGCAAATAAATTCTGGGGGAAGACGCATGTAAATGGAGACTGTGTTCCTTCAGGGGAGGCCGAGTTTACAAACAGAATCCTTCAGACAAAACTGGCACTCTGGAGCCATTCAGGTGGGTGCTGTGAATTCCACCTGAAGAGCACCTTGGACCTAATAGTTGAATGCCTGCAGGGTTTATCTTCTCATGCAAGTAGGGAGATGTCTTATCTCTGGTCACACAGAAATAATGGAGTTAAATAGTCCAACTCCCAAGGTCTGAGCCTGGGTAGAAGGGATCTCTTCTGACAGTGAGTTTGAAAGGAGGTGAGACTCCTTTAGAGTTGGGGGTGAATGAATATTTACTTAAAGAACTGAGGGGGCAAGTCTGGCTTTTGTAAACCATGCTTTCCAAGATTAGAACAGCCAAGTAACGTTAATTTTGTCAGTTGGGCGCAGTGGCTCACATCTGTAATCCTAGCACTTTGGGAAGTGGAAGTAAGAGTGAGTCCAGGGGTTCGAGACCAGTCTGGGCAACTTGGGGATACCTCGTCTTTACAATAAATCAAGAAAAATTATCTGGGCATGGTGGTGAGCGCCTGTGGTTCCACCTACTTGGAAGGCTGAGGTGGAAGGATTGCCTGAGCCCAGCAGGTCGAGGCTGAGGTGGCCGTGAGCGTGCCACTGCACTCCAGCCTAGGCAACAGAGTGAGACTCCATCTCAGTCAATCAATCAATCAATCAATCAATAATTTTGTCATATCCTTCAGAAAAGCCAAATACATTCATTTTTGTCATAACCCTTAGAAAAGTTTGAGTATCCAAAAAAATAGTTGTTGAATGAATCCATGAATAAAGGAATTGAGTAAAAGGGATGAAATGAATATCTAGGGAATGAGCTCAATCTTGCAAATAATGTTCCAGAGCCCCAAGTCTTGCTTGAAGTGTTGATTTTGTCCAGAATCTCTTCATCCTAGCATTTGATCCACTTCTGTTCACCCTATTGGTAACAGGTGCCTTAATCTCTGACCCCCAAGGGCAGTAAAGAATCTCTTACTCCCATCCTCCACTTTTCAAAATAATACTTGGAAAACACAAACCAGAATGGAACAGTACGGATCCACGTGGGACATGTTTTATTTCTTTTAGGTGTGCCTGTGGTCCCAGTTACTCAGGAGGCTGAGGAGGAAGGATTGCCTGAGCCCAGGAGGTCAAGGCTGCGGTGAGCTGTGATCATGCCCCGGCACTCCAGCCTAAGTGACAGAGTGAGATTCTGACTCAAAAAAAAAAAAAAAAAGAAAAGGAGAGGGAAGATCACAGAGAAGGCAATGGCAGAACATCGTCGGCTCCCAGGCTGCTCCTGTGAGTCCTGAATGGATGTGAGGCCAAGTTTGAGGAAGAGTGAACAGTGACAAGGGTGCACATAGAAGGCGACACCTGCAGAAATGAGTGGAGGTCCAGGCTCTCCTCTTGGTTAATGTTAGATGCCTGGACAAATTGCCGACACTAGTGACATAGCTAGAACTCCACTTCAGAATCATGAAAACTAGGGGTGCACGGAGGTTAAACTGCACCAATGCATGTTTCATGCCCCATGCGGTGCCTGCCAGACAAGGCTTATCTGGGACGCCTCTCCTACCCTTTTTAGTTAGCCCATCACATTTTGTAATGCGTTCCCTAATCACCAAAATGTGTTGGGATGCCACAGAGTCACTCCCGGCACTGGGAATAATAAAATAATTTAAAAAACTCACTTGGTTGATTTTTTGTTGTTGTTGTTGCTGTTGATTTTGTTACCTAGACTGATTGCATTGATTCTTTTTTTTTTTGAGTTGGAGTCTCACTCTGTCGCCCTGACTGGAGTGCAGTGGTTGCTCCCAGCCACTGCAGCCTTGACCTGTTGGGCTCTGGAGATCCTTCCACCTCAGCCTTCCAAGTAGCTGGAGCTACAGGTGCGCGCTACCACGCTCGGCTAATTTTTTTTGATATATTGTAGAGATGAGGTCTCGCCAAGTTGCCCAGGCTGGTCTCGAACCCGCAGGCTCAGGCAATCCACTCACCTCAGCCTCCCAAGGCGTGTGATTATAGGCTGAGCCACCTAGTCCAGCGATTGCATTGATTCTTTAGGGATTATTGTTTAGAAATTGTTGCAATGAAAAAGTGCTGCAAATGTATTTCTGCACATGAACATTTATAAACACTTTGCTATTGATAAATTTGTTCATATATATGATCTTTTTTTTTTTTGAGTTGGAGTCTCATTCTGTCACCCAAACTGGAGTGCAGTGACACACTCCCAGCCACCGCAACCTCCACCTGCTGGGCT
This sequence comes from Carlito syrichta, assembly GCF_000164805.1. Classification (NCBI taxonomy): domain Eukaryota; kingdom Metazoa; phylum Chordata; class Mammalia; order Primates; family Tarsiidae; genus Carlito; species Carlito syrichta. Next base: position 799,813 of record NW_007252888.1, on the reverse strand, counting down.
CCGGTGATCCTTTCGCCTCAGCCTTTCAAGTAGCCGGAACTACAGGCGCACGCTACCATGCCAAGCTAACTTTTGATTTATTGTAGAGACGAGGTCTCACCAAATTTCCTGGGCGGGTCTCGAATCCATGTACTCAGGCAGTTCACTTGCCTCGGCCTCCCAAAGCGCTGGGATTACAGGCTGAGCCACCGAGCCCGGCCCATATATATATTCTTATATCCTTTTATTCTGAGGGGAAATTATCGTTCTGCACCTAGAGAATATTAGCTTAGAGGTTTACAGTATGATTTTATTGAGAAAATATTCTATGATTCTTTATCCAGAATTAGTCTACAAAAATGCAGATTGAAGTAAAAATAATACACTCCTGGGTAACAGCAAAGTAGGGAACCTGGAGCTCACAAGCCATAATTATGACTTTTTCTAGACTTTCAACTTTTTGTCTTAGGCATCTCTCTCCGCCTACCTCGAGTCCTATCTTCTTCACAAAGCCTTCTGTGATTGGGATGTCACTAAAATGTTTTGAGCCATAGAGCTATGTCTATGGATGTGGCTGCCTAAACCAGGACTTCACATCCTGAAGGTTGGTTTAGCCACGTGATTAAGTTCCAGCCAGTGGGCCCTATTGGAAGTGATGTGTACAACCCTCGGCACGTGGGTCAGGCACAGTGGTGCGGTGGCTCATGCTTGTAATGGGAGTCCAAGACAGGCGAATCACTCGAGCCCAGCAGTTTGAGACCAGCCTGGGCAACATAGTGGAGACCTCATCTCTACAAAAACCAAAAAAGTTAGCCGGGCATGGTGGCACGCACCTGTAGTTCCAGCTACTCAGGAAGCGCGTGTGAATACCCTGCGTTCTTTCATTGTCCTCTTGCCTTGGTAAGTTGCAGCTGTGGGCTGGGATAGATTTGGCAGTAGAGGATCAAAGGTTGGATATCGCAGGGTTTTCTAGATTTTTGCCTCCAGCCTCTCTCAAATTTAATTTCCTGCTGAAAGAGGTGTTAGCACGGCCCCCACAATGGGGTTTGAGGATCACCTGAGCCCAGGAGGTCAAGGCTGTGGTGAGCTGTGATTGTGCCACTGTGCTCCAGCCTAAGTGACAGAGTATCTATATATTTATTTATTTATTTATGCAATTTTTTTCTTATGAGCTGGCACATAGATAAGGTGACGACCAGCTTAGGCCACATAGTTGAAGGCATCACCTTCCAGAACTATAGAGAAACAATATATTAATGACTTGGGTCATGAAGGATGATGTGCAGTAGAACAAGTTCAAGTTCGCCTACCTGCCCTGGGCTGAGACATGAGAGAGACGCGAGCCTGTTTGTTACTTAAGCCACTGTATTACTGATTTTTTTAAAAACAGAGTAGCTAATCCTTTTATTCCATATCTATGAAAATTGGTACCTTAAAGCAAAATATTGTTGTGACAGAAATCTAAAACACGTGTCGTGGAGTCTGGGTGTGGTATGAAACAGTCTATAAAAACAATATGCAAACATAATGGGTTATGACTAGGGTATACTAAGTACTCCTCCAACATCCTGACTAATCACATACAGGACTAAGTGAGATTCAAACAAAAGTACCATGGAAATTCAAAGGAGAAGACCTGGCGTGGTGCTCAAAGCCTGTAATTCCAGCAATTTGGGAGGCTGAGGTGAGAGGATTGCCTGAGCTCACAAGTTCGAGACCAGCCTGGGCAACTTGGCAAGACCTCATCTCTCCAATAAATCCAAAAATTAGCGGGGTCTGGGAGGTACACGCCTGTGGTTCCAGCTACTTGGAAGACTGAGGTGGAAGGATCACCTGAGCCCTGCAAGTTGAGGCTTCGGTGGCCATGAGCATGCCACAGCACTCCAGCCTGGGTGACAGAGTGAAGCTCTGACTCAAAGAAAAGAAATTCAGAGGAGGCAAATGTAATTGAAATGGAGTCTAGGATATTTACTAGTTCATACAAAAGGCTAATCTGCCATTCAGAGCTTCCCAGACTGAAATATCTGTTATACCATTCCATATCCGATGACACATTTTTTAGATTTTTGTTACAACAGCATTCCATTTGCATGTTGTTTTAAAGATTGTCTAGTGTTTTTGCATTTCTTATTGCACGATGTATTCTTCACAAAAATAATGAGATGTTAAGATTCATTTATTGAGTCCATGTTTATTGGACGCCCATTAAGTGCCCCTCATTGGGCTGGGTTTTTCAGGCAATTTATCCAAATAAGACTTGTTCTGGAAGTGATTTTACTCCAGGACCAATTAGGAAGATGAGTAGGGAGTCTTAGGTGAGGATATTGCTATCACAATTTTTGTGCATCTACTATCTAGCATCCAGAATAATAAATGACGTGTTCAAAGTTGCACAGCTAGTTAAAGTTCTCTTTATTGACCAATGCTACTCAACTCAGATGGCAAAAATCTAAAACTTCTAAAGGTTTATGAAATGCATTTATGAAGCAATTCAATTAACAATGCTTTTATTTACATGTTTTTATTTACTCATTGCAACAGGGCAGTGGAGAATGAATCATACCAATCACTTCAAGTGAAGCTGTAACTCCCTCTATCAAGATGGCGTTTATTAAATTCTCAGAGAGGCTGGGCACTGTGGCTCACGCCTATAATCCCAGCACTTTGGGAGGCTGAGGCGGGAGGATCACTTGAGGCCAGGAGTTCAAGACCAGCCTGAGCAACATAGAAAGGCCTTGTCTCTATGAAAAATAAAAATAACAAATCAGTCAAGCACGATGGCAAGTGTCTGTAGTTACAGTTACTCGGGAGGTTCAGGTGGGAGGGTCACTTGAGCCCAAGAGTTTGAAGCGGCTGTGAACCGTGATTGGGTCACCATGTCTCAGAAAAAAAAAATTCTCAGAGCATAGGAAACAAACCCCTTTGGTGGTAAAGTGTCATGGACCCATTAAAATCTGTCACAGCCTAGAATCAAACTCCTGAGCAATTGGTGCATTTACACTGTTTCTTAGTGTACCTAATATTGCACTCTATATCATATTAGAACTCAAAGGCTGATGGAGGATTTAACTTCTACACAAGTCATCTTGCAAAGACAAAGATGCAAGAGTGATGAGAGACAGAGCAGATGGGAGTAATATACATGAGATGGCAGAAGAGGAGACTTTCCTGCAGAGTATGGGGGGCGGGGCTTGAAGACGGAAAAAGTATAACTAAAAAGACTCATGGCTTTTTTTTTTTTTAAAGAGGGAAATAAAAGAAGCAGAACCAGTGAGATAAGGTTTAGTCAAAATAAAATGATGTGTAAAACAAAGATGAGAATCAAATGAGAGATTCTCTTGGGTTAACTCTCCTCGTTGATTCTGACTAGAAAGGTATGAGAGCAGGCCAGGTGCGGTGGCTCACGCCCGTCATCCCAGCACTTTGGGAGGCAGAGGCGAGAGGATTGCCTGAGTCCAGGGGTTTGAGATCACCCTGGGCAACTTGGAGAGACCTTGTCTCTACAATAAATCAAGAAAAATTAGTCGGGCATGGTGGCGGTGCACGCCTGCAGTTCCAGCTACTTGGAAGGCTGAGGCAGATCACCGGAGCCCAGCAGGTCGAGGCTGCCACTGCACTCCAGCCTGGATGATGGAGTGAGACTCTGGCTCAGAATAAGAGAGAGGCACGAGAACATTAAGATACGGAGATGCAAAAGACAGCCAGACACAGATACAGAGCCTGGAGATGGGATGCTGACGAAAAGGAAGGTGTGGCATTGTCACCTTGGGGCTGGCAGTTGAGGGGAGAAGCACATGCGAATACCCTGCATTCTTTCATTGTCCTCTCGCCTTGGTAAGTTGCAGCTGTGGGTTGGGATAGATTCGGCAGCAGAGGACTAAACGCTTGACATCGCAGGGTTTTCTAGATTTTTGCCTCCAGGCTCTTTCAAATTTAATTTCCTGCTGAAAGGGGTGTCAGCATGGCCCCCACCACTGGGTTTGAGTTAAAGGAAATCAAGTGGTCACCTAAAAGAAATGTTTGCCTCTGTCAGTTCAGTACACAGAGCCCTTAAGCATGGAGGTCGGGGCTTGACTTCTATCTCCAAAGCGGCCCCCAGACCATCACTTGGGCTTCAATTGGTTTTGAAGTGTCGCTGAAAGAATTCTTTTGTTTTTACTTTGGGCTGGCGGGGTTTGCACTGTAACCATATCTGCTTTTCTACATCTCTGCTTGACACCGGGCTGACCCCTGCTTACCTCATCCTTGCCAAAACGAAACCTATCTAATACCATCCACCGTGGCGATAAGGGCGAGGGAAAACAAACAGTGGAAAGACCCTCTAGCAGCAGGCAGCCGACTATTAGTTGTGGGATTGTGGGAGACACACGAACAGGAAGGAACAAGCCGGTCACCATTAGGGAAGATTCAGGTCTTTGGGCTCAGGGGTTTCGAACTTTGTTTAGGGCAGAGTTCTAGGCTTGACTCTGGCAAGGGTTTGCGATATGATTAATAGACTGTTAAGCTGGAATGTAATTTCTTGGCTGTGAGTCAGTCTCAAACCACAGTGTCCATGATCTGTCTCGGATGGGGTGATCTCACTGCACAGTAAGGTCAGGTCATTAGAAAGCATCTTCAGCCGGGCTCAGTGGCTCAGCCCGTCATCCCGCGCCTTTGGGAGGCTGAGGTGAGTGGATGGCCTGAGCCCGTGGGTTCAAGACCCGCCTGGGCAGCGAGACCTCATCTCTACAATAAATCAGAAAATCATTTTTGTGAATTAAGCATGCCTGTCACTCTTTACAAGGGTATTGCTGAATTGCAAGGATCATCTCCCTCCAAATATTCGCGAACTATGCATCCGGGAAGGTCTAATATCCAGAATCTACAAAGAACTCAAATGAATCAACAGGAGAAAACTAATAATCCCATTAACAAGTGAGCAAAGAACATGTACAGACTCTTAAAGAATGACATATAAGTGGCCTATGATCATATGAGAAATGTTCAAATCACTAATTATCAGAGAAATGCAAATCAAAACTACAAGATACCATCTCATACCAGTCAGGATGGCTTTTGTTAAAAAGTCAAGAAACAATAGATACTGACTGGGACAGAGTAAAGGGGATGTCCCT
>NW_007252888.1:759890-794700 GCF_000164805.1 Carlito syrichta | reverse complement strand
AGTTGGGTCTCACTCTGTCACTCACCCAGACTGGAGTGCAGTGGCACAATCATGGTTCACTGTGGCCTTGACCTCCTTGGCTCAGGTGATCCTTTTGCCTCAGCCTCCCAAGTAACTGGGACTACAGGTCCATGCCACCACACCCAGCTAATTTTTTGATTTTTTTGTAGAGACAAGATCTCGCGATGTTCCCCGGGCTGGTCTTGAACTCCTGGGCTCAAGCCAGTCTTCCGTTTTGGCCTCTTAAAGTGCTAGGAATATAAGCATGAACCACCATGCGTGGCTCTTCACTTGGTTTCAAACAAACGATTTGAAAGTCATCAAAACACTGCTTGGTGTTTTGGAATAGAATTTTGGACCACCCTCATGAGTGACATTAAAATAGAGTGGCAAAGAAATACCAAGGACTCAGAATATTTTGGAAAAATGTTAACTGGGGATGATTTTTCTTGTCTCTCAATTGCATAAAGATGATTAGAAAAGAAGATTAAAAACATGATTTAGATTTAGGAAATAAGACCCATTTTAATTTATGTAATTGTTTTTAATGTGTATGTCATAACAATGAATTAACTGACAAATTTACTGAACTTAAAGACTTTTGAAAATGGTTTTAGATCTAAAAGGCTAAGTCTGAAAAGCAGTGAATGCTCTGGAAGAAATAATGGCCGGAGGAGGAAGTTAAAAATGACTGCAAATATCCAGAAGGAGGTGGAGAAATGCAGATTTCTAAAAACAAGTGAAGTACAAAGATTTCAAGGAATGAAAAGAAGGGAAGTCTTCTGGAGAGAGCCACTCGGTTTTATGCCTCCAGGTTTGGACTCTCTCGTTTTTAAAATTTTTGTAGAGATGAGGTCTCATTATGCCCAGGCTGGGTATGATTCGAACTCCTGGGCTCAAGCAATTCTCTCACCTCAGCCTCCCAGAGTGTTGGGATTACAGACGTGAGCCACCTTGCCCAGTGTCTCTTTGTTTCTGTTCTCCATGTGTACACTGAGGTGACCTCATCTAGACCCACGGCTTTAAATGCCACCCATATGCTGGCTGGGCACACTGGTTCATTCCTGTAATCCCAGCACTTTGGGAGACAGAGGCGGGAGGGTTGCCTGAGTCCAGGGGGTCAAGACCAGTCTGAGCAGCTTGGTGAGCCCTGGAGGATTGCCTGAGTCCAGGGGTTCAAGACCAGTCTGAGCAACTTGGTGAGCCCTCGTCTCTACAATAAACAAAAAAATTAGCCGGACGTGGTGACTTGTGCCTATGGTTCCAGCTACTTGGAAGGTTGAGGCAGAAGGATTGCCTGAGCCCAGTGGGTCGTGGCTACGGTGGCCGTGAGCATGCCACTGCACTCCAGCCTGGGTGACAGAGTGAGACTACAAGTAAAAAAAAAATGTCACCCGCATGTTGGTGACTCTGTGGAATTGCGTGCCACTTTGACCTTTCCCCTGTACACCAGGCTTCTTCCGTCACCTCCTTGTTTTTTCACTTGGGTGCCTAACAGGCGTCTCAAAATTAACATCTTCAAATATCAATCTTTGGGTTCCACCTTTCTTGAAAATGGGTCTGCCTCTGTCTCCTACACACCTTCTGCTATTTTCGTCACATCATAATTCCTCTCCACAAGGCAGTTTGCATTTCTAGTTCATCAGCAATTCCTGTCTGTTCGACAGCTGAAATAGCCATTCCTTTTCTTCCTTCTGTCATCCCAATCTAAGTCTCATCATATATTGTCTGGACTAAGGCATTCACCTTTCCAACTTTCACTTTTCTTGCTCACCCATTCCCATAAAACTGGCAGATTACTTAAAACCGTCAATCTGTTTAAAGCACACCAATAATTCTAAACACAATGTCGGTGTTCAGAATAAATCCCAAACTCTTCTGCAAGTTCCTACAGTTATCTGGTCCTTGTCTACCTCTTTATCTTCCGTTTATAGCACAATTGGTCACTTTTTAGATTCAGATTCATGCATTAGTTAACTCATATAACAGCTAACAATTCACGTGTGAGTTTTGAAAGTTGTCTTGAGCAAGGGTCTTGCTCTGTCACTCAAGCTAGAGTGCAGTGGTATGATCACAGCTCACCATAGCCTCAAACTCCTGGGCTCAAGCTATCCTCCTTCCTCAGCCTCCAGAGTAGACGGCAGGCATGTACTACTCCACCCAACTAATTTTTTATTTTTTTGTATAGATGGGGTCTTGCTGTTGCCCAGGCTAGCCTGGAACTCCTGGCCTCGACATTCCTTCCGTTTCAGCCTCCCAAAGTGCAGGGATTACAGGTGTGAGCTCCTGTGCTCAGCCTAGAGTGCTTTTTTTTTTTTTTTTTTGAGTTGGAGTCTCACTTGGTCGCCCAGACTGGAGCACAGTGGCACGCTCCCGGCCACTGCAGCCTCTACCTGGGGGCTCCAGCAATCCTTCCGCCTCAGCCTTCCAAGTAGCTGGAACTACAGGCCCGTGCTACCACGCCTGGCTAATTTTTGATTTATTGTAGAGATGAGGTCTCGCCAACCACCGGGTCTTGAACCCGCGGGCTCAGGCAATCTACTCACCTCAGTTTCCCAAAGGCGCGGGATTACAGGCTGAGCCACCGAGCCTGGTTTAGAGTGCTTTCTATGTGCTTAGCAGTCTTCAAGCCTCATGAGAGAGATTAGAGAACAAAGCACAAGGATATCGCTGCACTTGCAGAGTGTGTTCTAACAGGGCGAGAAAGTAAAACACAAAATAATTAAGTTCTAGCCAGGTATGGTGGCTCATACCTGTAATTCCAGCACTTTGGGATCAGAGGCAAGAGGATAGCCTAAACCCAGGAGTTTGAGACCAGCCTGGGCAATTTTGGGAGACCTTGTCTCTACAATAAATAAAAAAATTAGCTGAGTGCGGTGGCACACACCTGTGGTTCCAGCTACTTGGAAGACTGAGGCGGAAAGATCACCTGAGCCCAGCAGTTTGAGACTGTGGTGGTCATGAGCATGTCACTGCACTCTAGCCTGGGTGACAGAGAGAGATTCTGACTCAAAAAAAAAAAAAAGAAAGGAAAAGAAAAGAAATTCAGTTCTTTAGTGAATTAGAAAGTGATCAGTGTTGCCAGGTGCAGTGGGCCATGCCTGTAATCCCAGCATTTTGGGAGGTGGAGGCGAGAGGATTGCCTGAGCCCATGGGTTCAAGTTGCCAAGACCTAGTCTCTACAATAACTCACAAAAACTAGCTGGATGTGGTGACGCTCGCCTGTAATTCCAGTTCATTGGAAGGCTGAGGAAGAAGGATTGCCTGAGCCCAGCAGTTCGAGGCTGCAGTGGTCGTGAGTATGCCACTGCACTCCAGCCTGGGCAAAGGAGTGAGACTCTGACTCAGAAAAAAAGAGAGAAAAGTTGAGAGTCGGGCTGGAGGAAGGGGTGATGAGGGAAGGGTTTTGAAGCTGACTGCAGTGGTGGTCAGCGTAGGCCATGGGTCAAAAGTGAAATGGTAACAAACAGTTGAAACAGATGAGAGAGTGAGCCAAGGGTGATCTGGGAGGGACAGTGTTTGGAGGAGAGGCCCTGATAGAGGGAGGTGTCAGCTGTGTTGAAGAATCAGCAAGGAGACCTGTGGCCTCTGACAAAAGGCAGGTGGAGGCCCTTGTGAGGACTTAGCTTTCGCCCTCTGGGAAATGGGCAGCCTAGCCGGGTATTGAGCAAATCAACATGATTTGTTTACATTTAAAAAGCTTCCCAGGCCAGGCATGATGGCTCACTCCCACAATCCCAGCACTTTGGGTTGGAGATCAGCTGGGCTCCAGCCTGGGTGACAGAGTCAAACCTCAACCCCAAACGACGCAAAATATAAAGTTGCTTCTTCTACTCAAACTGTGCCAGGAGCTATGGTGCCTGGCCTGCCTCGCAGCTATACATTAGGTGACAAGTATTTAGAAACTGCCGGGCATGGTGGCTCACACCTATCATCCCAGTACTTTGGGAAGCGAAAGTGAGAGGATTGCCTGAGTCCAGGGGTTCCAGACCAGCCTGGGCAACTTGGCGAGACCTCTTCTCTACAATATGTCAAAAAATCAGCTGGGCGTGGTGATGTATACCTGTAGTTCCGGCTACTTGAAAGTGTGAGGTGGAAGGATCGCTTGAGCCCTGCAGGTCGAGGCTGTGGTAGCCGTGAGTGTGCCACTGCACTCTAGCCTGGGTGACAGAGTGAAACTCTGACTCAGAAAAAAATAAATACAATTATTAAAGATAAAAAGCATCCCTGTGGCTGTAGTGCTGAGATTAGACAATATAGGAGAAAGGACTGAGCAGGAAAGAGTTCGGATGTGAGTGCAGTAGCTGGGCTAGGACTAAAGTGAAGGACCGAGGGTCCCGGGGATGCAAAATAAAAGGAGTGCCCACTCAGGGGCCATGGAGGGGATTTGGAGAGTGTCTCCTTACAGTCTGTACCCCAGGGGCCAACCTTGCCTCACCCCTGTCCTATTCCTGTGTAATAATCCGGATTAGAGACAGCAACCATCCACCCTGGCTAGCAGCCGTGGAAGTGGCGAGATGAGATCATATTTTGCATTTACTGGGAAAATAGAGTCACAATGTCCTGCCAGATTAGGAATAGGGAGAGAAAGAGAGGCATCCGAGGTGCATCCAGCAAGAACAAAGAGGCCGTCAGCCCTGGTGAGGATGGCTTCCTGAAGCAGATTTCAGGGTGAGGAAGGGGGCTGAGGAGTGCCAAGTGAAGTTGGCAATGGCTTAGCCATTCGCTGGAAGAGTTGAGGACTGACTGGATTTTGGAGGCTGGCGTTCGGGAGTAATGGTGGCCACGACCCTCTAGAATAAGCACATTTTGTTGCTTTCTGGGAACATTTGTTCTTCTTGTTTACATAGAGTCCAACACTTTCGTTCTGCAGCTACATAGACACCTCCTTTACTCTTGTTACCATTCAAATGTAAGCTTAAAAAAAAATTAGGCCAGGTGAAGTGGTTCACACCTGTAATCTCAGCTCTTTGGGAGGCTGAGGAAGGAGGACTGATTAAGCTCAAGACTTCGAGGCTTCAGTGAGCTATGGTCACACTACTGAACTCCAACCTGGGTGACAGAGCGAGACAATGTCTCTAAAATAAATACAGTATATTCTTTTAAAATTTAAATTCTTTTTAAATTGAATAATATTTGTAGGGTACATAGTGATATTTTGATATATAAAATGTAAATGATCAGATCAGGATAATTAGCATCTCCATCATCTCAAACATTTATCATCTCTTTGTGTTAAGAACATCTAATATCCTCCTTCTGACTATTCGAAACTATATGCTGTATTATTGATAACTATCATCACCCTGCATTCCAGGATAAAACACTGGAATTTATTCCTCCTACCTAGCTGTAACTCTGTATCTTTCAAAACATTCCCCCATCTCCTTCCCTTGCCCCGACCCTTCCCAGTCTCTTGTGTTCTCTGATCTACTTTTTACTTCTATGAGATCAACTGTTTTTAGCTTCCACATATGGGTGAGGACATGTGGTGTTTAACTTTCTATTCCTGGCTTGGTTCACTTAATATAATGTCCTCTGGGTCCATCCATGTTGCCGTGAATAAAATGTCAGCTTTTTTGAAGTAAGGGGATTTCTCATGCTTTATCCAGTGTTGGTCCCTCTTTCTCTTGTTTTGTTTTCTCCATTGTGCCATTTCTCTCTGAGACTCTTATTTGTTTATTTCCTTACTAATTTATCATCTGCTTATCTTAGAATAATAGCAGCTTCATGAGAGCAGGGGTTCTTAGTACTGAGTAGAGTACTGTGTACTCAGTGTATGTTTGTTGAGTGAATAAATGAATTTACATCAATTTTGTGCCATCCCAAAGGCAGACAACCAATAAAAACTTGATCTGTAATAAATTTTAAAGTGTCTTTCTTCCTTTCTCTCTCTCTCTTTCTCTTTCATTCTTTTTTTTTCTTAACTAGGAGAAAAGACATACAAATTTATTTAACATGGATAGATAATGGGAACCTTCAGAATGAAAACCTGACCCAATGACGTACAAAAGCTTATATACCATCTTGTGGTCACAGAAAACAATGAAGGCTGAATGCTTTTCGTTACTGAAAGCACAGAATATTTGCTTTTCTTGGTGATCCAATGATTTCTTTTCACTAGGGTTGCTCTATGAGATAAGCCTAGTCATTTACCATCAGGAAGAGGAAAAATAATTGCACACATTTCAAATTTTCTAGTTGTCCCTTCATTGTATTGATTCATGAAAAATATATCAACTGTGGGCAGCATATTTATGGCTTTTGTCACTACACATGGAGTCCAATTTCTCTAGGACCATACAGTTCATCAAATATGATGTTGAACTAGATTTTTTTTTAGATGTCAGTAAGTAAAAATCTTCACCGTAATGGAGTAATTTAACCAAGTTTCCAATAAAACTCTATAGACAGTCAACAGGTATTCAACGTAGGTTAAGATTATTGACAATATTGAGTATAGGAACATGGCCAGGAATAAGACTCCAGTAAATATAGCCAGATGGAGTAAAAAGACAATGAGGGGCCGGGCTCGGTGGCTCAGTCTGTAATTCCAGCACTTTGAGAGGTCGAGGCGAGCGGATTGCCTAAGAGCATGTGTTCGAGTCCAGTCCGGGCAAGACTTCATCTCTACAATAAGCAAAAAATTAGCCAGGTGTGGTAGTACACGTCTGCAGTTCCAGCTGCTTGGAAGGCTAAGGCAGAAGGATTGCCAGAGCCCAGCGAGTCGATGCTGGGGTGGCTATGAGTGTGCCACGGCACTCCAGCCTGGGAGATGGAAAGAGACTCCAACTCAAAAACAAAACGAACAAACAAACAAAAAAACAACTGGCCTTTGACTAAAAAAAAATAAAAATAAAAATAAAAACCTGTCTTCAAATCCTGACTCTAAACCGGGTGCGGTGGCTCACGCGTGTAATCCCAGTGCGTTAGGAGGCGGAGGTGAGAGGATTGCCTCAACTCAGGTGTTCGAGACCAGCCTGAGCAACATGGTGAGACCTCATCTCTACAATAAATAAATAAAAAATCAGTCAGGCATGGTGGCGTGTGCCTGTAGTTCCAGCTACTTGGGAGGCTGAGGCAGAAGGATCGTCTGAGTAGAGCAGGTCGAGGCTGGGGTGGCTATGAGCGTGCCACTGCGCTCCAGCCTGGGCGACAGAGTGAGACTCTAGCAAATCAATCAATCGATCAATCAATCAATCCTGACTCTTTCTCTCCAAATTGTGTACTCTTAAGCAAGTCACTTGATTTATCTGGTTTTCCTTATCTATGAAACAGAATAATACCCATCTCACATGTGATTAAAAATATGATGTAGGTGAATCTCCTTGGTAGATATTAGACACGCAAATGCTATCTGAGTGACATTTAAATTGGTTAAAAAGATTCCAAGTATGAGAGGGGAAGGAACTCCCCAAACCCTAGAATTATCTTTCGGAGGATGGGCCCTTGGTAGACAGTCTTTTCCCTCTAGGTAAACCCGTCGGCATCAGCGTAGCAGCGAGCCTTGTTGTGAGGCTGCGTTCAGCTTCAGCGAATTATTTTTTGAAGGTTCTTTCAATATGCTGGCCCATTTCATGATGGGTGATTTACTCAAAGAATCTATCCACACCGTGCTGAGTATTCAGCAGTTTTTACCAAAAACAGCATGACCCCTGCCCCCCACCTTCCCTATCCACCTGACCTTGCCTCGAACAACTTTTTTTGTTTGTTTGTTTCCTCAGATGAAAAAAGTCCTCAAAGGGAAATATTTTGCCAATGTGGAAGAGGTGAAACAAAAAATAGGACAAGCACGAAAAGACATCAGAATGGATGAGTTCAAAACTGTTTTGAGCAGTGGAGAAAGCGTCTCGAAAGGTAGATTGCATCAGACAGAGAGTACTTTGAAGTGACTGAAGTTTATACATGTAAGAATAAATGCACAATTTTTAATACATAAATTCTGCTTTGGAGGTCTCCTCCTGCATTTTTAGTTGCATAAAAATGTTTTCTAAAAATACGAATCCCAACTGTGTATAATTAGCTCTAATTATATACTAATGAATCAGTTAAAATATTTTTAGCCGTGAGTTTGAGAATGCTTAATTTTTTTTTATTGTGAGTTGGAGTCTCACTCTGTCACCAAGGCTGGAGGGCAGCGGCACACTCCCGGCCACTGCAGGCTCGACCTGCTAGGTGCAGGTGAACCTTCCACCTCAGCCTACCAAGTGGCTGAAACTACAGGCACGCGCCACCATGCCCAGCTAATTGTTTTATTTATTGTAGAGATGAGGTCTCATCAAGTTGTCTGGGCTGGTCTCAAATCCAAGGGCTCAGGTAATCCTCTCACCTCGTCCTCCCGAAGTGCTGGGATTATAGGTGTGAGTTTGAGAATGCTCAATTTTAATTGATTGAAACAAAAAGCAAAAATTATGTCCTCTAATAAGAAATGAAGTATAGAGTGGTTGCACGCTTGACTGGACACACTCCTTAGGGACCTGGTGTCCATCTATCTTTTCGCTCTACTGAGCCTAGTGTGTTCCCTGGGTCTCTTGCTTTTTCATCTCACAGTGTCAAGAGAGGTACTCTGCTTCTAAAGACCACCTTGACACAGTCTGAGGCACGTCGGGGAGGCAAAACTCTCCTGGGAAGCTCCTATCAGACTTCCTGCCATGTCTCTGGCCAGAGCTGGGTGACTTATCTGGGACCAACCACACTCCTGGCAAAGGGGAGTGAAATTACCTTGATGTCTTAGATTCAAAGTGTTCTCTTGGGAAGGGAGGGGCCCGCTTTCCACGGGCATATGACCCCCTGATACTTGAACAAAAATCGTGTTCGTTAACAAGGAAGAGAGGAGGGGAGGGGAGGAAATAGTTGTGGTGTAGGTAACTAACAGTGTTTTTTTACACCATCCTCATCTTTTCTGGAGGGCGGAGGGAGTTCGTGGTTATTGCAAAAACTCAGAACAAGAGGATGTCATGATGGCTGAAGGCTGGAAATTACGGCGGTGTGGGCTTGAGAGCTGGGCACTGGCTATGTTTTCTTTCTCTCAATGTCTTTGGTTTATACAGCCGAAGTGCCTAATGAATGCATCAAAACCCAAATATTGGAGAAAGGGCTGAATTACTCTTCTGTTTTTGATTCTGTTAGACCAACCTATTTGTGTATGTATTTGATTGAGGGGACAGAAAAATTAGATCTTGATTTAAGTAAGGAGAGAAAATTGAATCTAGAGAGCAGAAACCGAAGAGGAAGTGGGCACTGTACTTAGAAAATAAATGCATTAGATGACATGGGAAAGGGGGTTTATTTATTTATTTATTTTTGGCCCAGGCTGGGGTACAGTGGCATGATCGTGGCTTATCACAGCCTTGAATTCCTGGGCTCAACCAATCCTCCTGCCTCAGCTTCCTGAATATCTAGGACTCCTGCATGGGCCACCATGCTTGGCTAATTTAAAAAAAAATTGTAGAGGCAGGGTCTTGCTATGTTGCCCAGGCTGATCTGAAACTCCTGCCTCTCGTGATTCTTCTGCCTCAGCCTCCCAAATTGCCAGGATTACAGATGTGAGCCACCATACCCAGCTTAAATTTTTTTTTTTTCAGAGTAAGTAGAGTGGAAAAAAAGCATACAGAAAATATTGTTCTGTGATGTTCCCTGATACTTGGTGCCATTTTTCTGTACTTCTGATACTAGCCTCTAATTTATTTTTTCTAGCACGACTTCATTTTCCATCTGAAGACTAGCCTGTGTTTTATTCGTTTGATGTTTTTTAATAGTGTTTTCATCATTGTATATGATCATGCAATGCCCCAAGCACCTTGGCTGGAAAATGGTTTATAAATAAAATTATTGTTATTATTGTTATCTTTATCTCTTGTAACAATACTCATTATATTAAGATTATATCAAAGCTAAAAGTAGTTCAACATATGTGATTATATGTAATCGGTCTATTTTTTTCTACTTTAAAAAGAAAACCCTGTTGCTTCACACTCCACTTTGTTCTTATCACTAAACAAACCATTGTTTGTAAGTGGTAGGTGACTCTGATTTACTTTGAAGAGCGGCTCTTGACAGGTTTCAACAAGCGTTTGCTCCCAATGGGATGGGATCCAAGCAACTCCTTGTTCCCGGTGGACATGCATTGATCATAGTTACAGCAGTGTGGGGACGGAACAGCCAGAACGTTCGCCTAAAACCCAGAGCCCTGAGTGCTTCCAGAGGATGAAAATTATGATTAATAGAGAGCACACCTAGGGAGGCTTATTTTAGCTTGGTAACAAAAAGACTTTATATATTTATTTATTTTTATTTTTTGAGACAGAGTCTTACCCTGTCACCCAGGCTGGAGTGCAGTGGCACAATCATGGCTCACCGCACCCTAGAGCTCCTGGGCTCAAGCGATCCTCTTGTCTCAGCCTTCTGAGTAGCTGGGACTACAGGCATGTACCACCACACCTGGCTAATTTTTTTTTTAAACTTTTTGTAGAGACAGGGTCTCTCTTTGTTGCCGAGACTGGTCTCAAACTCCTGGCTTCAAGTGATCCTCCTTCTCAAAGTGCTAGGATTACAAGCATGAGCCACTGCACCCAGCTGAGAATAACTTGATGCGTATTAAAACTGCCTACAAATAGGATAGGCTACACAGTGAGATTGTGAAGACCCATTGTGGCAAGTATTTTAGAAGACTGTCAGGTCATTTGGAGTACTGGGGAGATCATGCAGATATTCACTGGATTCATTGAATGCTATGGTGGCATCCAATAGCCTGCCAAGTGGCTTCTCCTTCTAAGATTCTGTTTCTGCGGTGGTTACAGTACTTCAGTTTTTCTCTGTGGTTGTGTTATAACATTGGCTGCCGGGTTGCTCTTCTAGTGTTCTGCAAGGTGAAATACAGTGCCCTCTTCTATTCAGCATATCTTGAGATGTTACAAGGAATATTGTGATATGGATCAGCCTTAAATAAGGGATAATTGATGTCTGGAGGTTGTATCTGGTTGACTTTGAGGCTTAGAGTCTGAACTTCAGGAGACTGGAGGTTTACATATCTGATTCTCTACGTGGGTCATCACGTTTCTCTCTTCATTTTGCATATTAACTGATCTACATGACATAAAATTTTGGTAAGTAGAAAGTTATAGCAATTAAGGGAATGTTATTAAGGCCGGTGCCCCTTCTGTCTGATGGGTAATTTTATTTCTTTTATTTTTTAAGTTTTTAATTTTAAAGATGTGGGGTATAATTCAGGGTTCGGTATACAAATGCTCATTATGCAGGTACCCTTGTTGATGAGGTGTGCCCCCTTCCCCTGGCAGATTCCCACTACTGCCAATCCTTTTCTGATAGTATTAAGATAATTGCTCAAGGACCACTTATGAGTGAGAACATGTGATATTCAGTTCTTTGTTTCTATGATAGATCACTCAGTATTATAGACTCTAAGTCCATCCAAGTTGCCGTGAAGTTCATACTTTTGTCCTTCTTTATGACTGCATAATATTCCATCGTGTATATGTATGATGGATACTTTTCTAAAGTATGCTGACGTCCCACAGTGAACCAGATGAGAGCATCTATGATGCAAATGTATTTCTACAACCAAGAAACCAAATCCAGGCTGACATGGCGCTGGAAGGGGTGTAGGGTGGAAAGCCACTTATTATGGGGGACTTGGTGTATATGGGAAATCAGAGGTCACACACTTTGCTAAACTCTCCGCCTAAGGGCAGAAATGTCATTGACTTTTGAGATGACCACAACCAGTAAAAAAAACAAGGAGCACACTTTTTGCTGTCGATGTTTTAAATTCAGCTCAAGTCTGCTTTTTCCCATGAACTCTCCCCAGGACATGCCTTTACAGAGTTGGGTTCCTTTTTTGAGTTATAGACAGTCTCGCATACCCATGTGGTCATTAAGTCTTTATTTTATTGCCATTAAATTCTTGCAGTCTTAGAAGTTAGCTGGCTGTAATTATCTTTAAAAAAATCGAATCTTGTAATTTTTTGTGTGGCTGTTTTTGCAATCGCCAAATTATATGCATATTAATATCTCTGTGTAAGTACCGTCTAACTTTCTGTATATGAGGATGTATCCCCCATCGGAATTTATTTAGACAATACATGTCTAAACTTCAATCACCTTCAAAATTCTCTCCATGTGATGTAATATACCTACCAAGACACGTTTTTCCACTGCACAGAACAGTTTTTGAATTTGTCCATTTTGATGACATTTTTTTGTTTCACTTTTTCCATATAGGCAAGACATTTCCCTTTGAAGACGTTCTTCATCCAGAGTAAACAAATGTGCTCGGGGCGAGATTATGTGAATGGGGAGGTGGGGCACGGGGGTCATGCTATTTTGGTCAAAAACTGCTGCACACTCAGCATGGTGTGGGCAGGTGTGCTCGTAAATCACCCATCGTGAAATGGGCAAATGCACTGAAAAATCTCCAAAAAAACACCATTCACTCAAGCTGGACTCAGCCTCTCACAACGCTAGCTGGTACACTGAAGCCGATGGGTTCCTAGAACCCTCATCTAGCGGGGAAAACCTATACTACAAGGGGCTTGCTCTCCAAAAAAAAAAAAATTCCTTTTTTGGGGGTACCCCTCATATATCATATATAATTTTTTTTTTTTTGAGTTGGAGTCTCACTTTGTCACCCAGACTGGAGTGCAGTGGCCGCTCCCGGTCACCGCAGCCTCAACCTGCTGTGTTCCGGTGATCCTTCCGCCTCAGCCTTCCAAGGAGCTGGAACTACAGGCGCACACTACCACACTCGGCTATTTTTTTGATTTATTGTAGAGATGAGGTCTCGCCAAGTTGCCCAGGTGGGTCTCGAACCCACGGGCTCAGGCAATCCACTCACCTCAGTCTCCCAAAGCGCTGGGATTACAGGCTGAGCCACCGAGCCCGGCTATGATTTTTTTAAAAGCCAGAACTCTACTACTCTTATTTAAGTTTGCTCACTACTATGAGATGTGTTATCTGTGACTGGGCACAGCTCATGCCTGTGATTCCAGCACTTTGGTAGGCTAATTTAGGGGGAATGGCATAAGGCCAGGAGTTTGAGACGTGTCTGAGTGACATAGCAAGACTTCGTCTCCACAAAAAATTAAAATATTAGCTGGGCATGATGGCATGCACCTGTAGTCCAAGCTACTTGGGAGGCTGAGACGTGAAGATCACTTGAGTCCAGGAGTTTGAGGATGCAGTTGAGCTATGATCACACCACTGCACTCTAGCCTGGGTAACAGCAGGAACCTGTCTCTGAGAGAGAGAGAGAGAGAGAGAGAGAGAGAGAGAGAGAGAGAGAGAGAGAGAGAGAGAGAGAGAGAGTCTGTTAAAGAGAATAAATTCCTGAGGTCCTAATCTCTCTTGATACGGTCTTCTTTGCAAGACTGGTGTTGTCTGGGGATCCTTGGAAGCCTCACGCCATCTTCTCTTGTGGGAGTTCCTTTTTTAAGTCTTGCTGAGACATGGCAACCACCGAGACTGCTCCTCAAAGTGTTTGGTTGCAAACAAGAGACAGTTTTGTGCCAGGCAGCCCTGAGATGCCACCCTGCACCTGTGAGGCACAGTTTTGGCAGGGATGTGGGTGGGAAGGGCTGGCTTCCCAGTGTGGGCCGCTGCCTGGTGCATGGTGACACATGAGTGATGGACCCCAAACCCTTTAATCAGTGCAGCACCATTGCATGAACCCGAGACTTCCTGGATTTGGCTTCTAATCTTTCCCCTACCTGCTGAGTGTCAGGGTAAAGGCAGGGCTACCTGTCTCTCCTCTCTCCCCACCCTCATGTGGCGCTGCCTTCCATCTGGACAGCTGGAGCTTCTTTCCCATCCTGGCTTTGCCTGGTCAGGGGCTTCCCCAGGGGGAGCAAGCAGGAATGTTCCACTTGACTGTGGGTCCTATCTGCTGTAAAGTTCATGCGCTAGGGCAGCCATAGGGTCGAGGTCTAGCGGGAGTCAGAAGTCCGTCTCTAAGTGCCGTGTTTACTCTGTGTTTAGTAAGTGTGTCCAGTACGTTGGCCAGGCCCTGGAAAATTCTCCTTCACGCCAAAGGATTTTTCCATCTTGATCGAATTTTTAGTTTTGAGTTCTTTTACCGTTTCAAATCCAGATGATTTAAGGTTTCATTTTTATTTGGAGCCAAATTAAGCCAAGAAGAGGGCTTACTCATTTGTTTTGAAAAGATGTTCTTTTGTCACCTAGTTTTCTATTTCTTTGTAGCATAATTATAAATCTTTGATTTTTTTTGAAGAGCTACTTATGTGGATTTAACCCAGGCTTGACAAATTCCTTTTCTGAATATCGTCCTACAACAATCACTTTGTTTTCAGGAAGAGTTAGGTCAATTCAATCTCTCAGTGGCCTTCTAGTGGCTTTGAAGAAGACTCTCATTTATTGAATCTGAAAATTAAAAATAATGCTGACGGGCATTCACTGGTTTAATGTCCCGCCTGAAGCAAATTAATCAGCAGTTATTAAACTTGTTACTTGTCATTAAACTTATAATTACCTTAAAATGGTAACATATAACATAAACATTAACTTGCTAATTTTAATATTTAGCCAAATGTGTGCTTTATTAATTTTCTTGTTAGTTTTCTATATTGTATTTTAGTTTTTCTGAGTGTGTTCCTCTTTCCATTTTGATGCAAAAGTATCCTATAACCTCTTTGAATTCCTCCCACAGTAAGCTCAGGGCTTGGCACGCAGTGGGCGTTCAACATGTTTGTCGGTGGGTTCACTAATGAATGTATCTACACTAGCAAGCTGGGGGATATTTTCAGAATCTTTCTTTTCTGCCATCAGTGGTTATTTGCGAGCCATTTTATTTGAATGGCCTGAAAAGGTCCTGGTGTGCTGGGTAGGATGACAGAACATAGAACACAGTGGTTTAAGCACTGGGACATTCTCTCAAGGGGTTTTAAAAACTTTAAAAAAGCTTGGCGTGGTGGTACACACCTGTATTCCCAGCACTTTGGAAGGCTGAGGTGGAGGATTGCTTGAGCCCAGGAGTTTGAGACCAGCCTGGGCAACATAGCAAGAACTCGTCTCTACAAACAACAACAACAACAACAACAAAAATTAAAAATTAGCTCGGCATGGTAGCATGTGCCTGTAGTCCCAGCTACTCAGGAGGCTGAGGCAGGAGGATCGCCTGAGCCCTGGAGGTTGAAGCTGCAGTGAGTCGAGATCATACCACCTGCACTCCAGCCTGGGCGACAGAGTGAGACCCCGACTCAAAAAATTAATTAAATAAATTTTTTTGTTGTTGAATTTTTTGTTGTTGCTGCCCAGGCTGGAGTGCAGTGGCATGCTCCCGGCCACCACAGCCTCCACCTGCTCTGCTCAGGCGATCCTTCCACCTCAGCCTTCCAAGTAGCTGGAACTACAGGTGCACGCTATCACGTCAGGCTAATTTTTTGATTTAATGTAGAGATGAGGTCTTGCCAAGTTGCCCAGGCTGATCTAGAACCCGTGAGCTCAGGCAATGCTCTCACCTCAGCCTCCCAAAGTGCTGGGATTACAGGCGCGAGCCACCACTCCTGGCCAGAATTTTTAATTTTCATTCCATCCTCTGGGGCAGGGTTTCTCTTCCTTGTCCGTATTGCCGCTTGGGGCAGATAACTCCTGGGTACGGAGCGGGTGTCTGTGCGTTGCAGGAGTTTGGCAGCATCCCTGGGCTCCACCGGTGAGATGCCAATAACAGTTGTGACGATCAGAAGCTTCTCCAGAGACTGCCAACGTGTCTTCTGGTTGGAGGCAAAGTCACCCTGCTTGAGAACCACTCCTTTAGAACTGGAAATCTACACTGGAATCGTTTTGACCGAAGGAGCCAGTCTCCTGGTTGCGTTGGGCATTTCTGCAGTCAGGAGCACCACTAACCAGAGTCTCTGTGGAGTCTTTGTGAAGGATCTCTGTGTTGGAGGAGACGGGGCTAGAGGCCTCCCGCGAATGGCTTTTCCTGTCATCCAGACCCTGCATTTCAGAAAGTGCTCCCAATGGAAAACACAAAACTTCGTGCTGTCTGGATGAAGTCTTTCCGGCTATCAAGGAAAGTGTTTCCAGGCTACATGAAGGCTACATGAAGTGATGGAAGGGCAGTTGAGAATCCCCTTCCATGTCCCGTGGCCGAGGGCTCAGCTTTCCAGGGCCTCTCCTGGCTGGAGGGGTCCTAGCTTCTGCCCAAGCAGGTTGTATCTCCACAGTGACACTGGGTTTTTGGTCTGGGGGCTCGTCTATGGGAAAATATCCTGGAATAGACTCATCTTATCATGGAGGCATGGAAGAAAACTCAATAAATATTTATTTACTTATTTTAATTTTTATTAGAGTCACGCTCTCGCTCTGTCTTCCAGGCTAGAGTGCAGAAGTGTGATCATAGCTCACTGCAGCCTTGAACTCTTGGGTTCCAGTGATCCTCCTGTCTCAGCCTTTTGAGTAGCTGGGATTACAGATGTACACCACCACACCCAGCTATTTTTTTTTTTTACTGTTATCATTTCCTTTGTAGAGAAAATACAAACTCAAATTCCAAGCCTCAATCAATTTTCCACCTTGGCCTCCCAAAGTGCTGGGTTACATGTGTGAGTCACCGTGTCTGGCTTAGAACCAGCAGACAAAGCATCAGAACAATCAAGAACATTTGAATATTCTGGAATTCTTTTCTTTCTGCCTTTCAGATTCTATCCTTTATGCTTCTTGAAATCTTTGATCCCCCAAATTCTCTACTGGTGAAGTGACTGCTGAGCACTCTTTGAGGGATGACCCCACCCAGGCACAGGACATTGGAACAGACCACTTCTCAGTAACCATGTCCAAATGAGCCCCAGAACTGGTGGAGGGTGGGGAAGCTTTTTTTTTTTGGCAGCTGAAATTCTGAAGAGAGCTGTCAATCAACCACGGAATTTGCCCGAACTTCTCACTGACCCAGATATTCTGCTATCACGAAAGCTTTATCTTCTAAGACAATGTTGACGAACAGCTTTTCTTTTATTCACGTTTCTGCTGTAAAGGAATAACAAATAAGCTTAATTCTTCACAAATTCTTCAGCAAATGCCTTTTAATCCAACACAATGGTAGTTATTTTAAGAAGGTTGGCAAGCAACTGCAGCGGTTTTCTAGTTTTCGTTCTGGGTTTCTTTTCCTCGTGCAGAAGCGCTCAATCACATTTAATCTTGGCTCACACCAAGCCACGTTAACTTTGTTTGCACAAGACTGATATAACTGCCTTTAGCTCTTATGGTCTCGTTTTCATCTCCCCAGTGAGTCATCCAATTTTTTTTTTTTTTTTTGAGTTGGAGTCTCACTCTGTCGCCCAGACTGGAGTGCAGTGGCCGCTCCCGGCCACCGCAGCCTCGACCTGCTGGGCTCCAGCGATCCTTCCACCTCAGCCTTCTGAGTGGCCGGAATTACAGGCGCGCGCTACCACGCCTGGCTAATTTTTTTATTTATTGTAGAGGTGAGGTCTCGCCTGCCCAGGCGGGTCTCGAACCAGCGGCCTCAGGCAATCCACTCACCTCAGCCTCCCAAAGGCGTGGGATTACAGGCTGAGCCACTGAGCCCAGATGGAGCCTTACAATTTAAATAACAGGTTAAACTCTCTCTCTCTCTCTCTCTCTCTCTCTCTCTCTCTCTCTCTCTCTCTCTCTCCCTCTCTCGCACCCCATGAGATTTCTTGATGCCATGTATTTTTTGCACCCTCTATAAATGGAGAGAAAGAGCTCAAGAAAACATCTGAAGATGTTTTCCCTATACAAATAAAACAAAATTAGCTGGATATGGTGCTGTGTGCCTGTAGTCTTTGCTATTCAGGAGGCTGAGGCAGGAAGATCGCTTGAGTTTATGACGTGGAGGCTGCAGTGAGTTACGATCACACCACTGCACTGCAAGCTGGGTGACAGAGGGAGACTCTGTCTGTAAAAGGAAAAAGAAAATAATAAATGAAAGACACCTTGCAAAGACCTGGAGACCTGGAAGTTCAAACCACCATGTGCAAGATGTTTAAAGTCTTTGCCCATTGGAGGTGTTGGGGAATCCCTGTTCTCTAGAGATCCGAACCATCTAGAGATTTTTTTTTGTCGTTAACAAAGGGACTGGGCTTCTGTGGATTTCAGGTAGGGCTTCCTCTGGTTGCTATCTGGCATGCAAGACCACAGCTTTGAAACCAGCTCTTCGATGCTCCTGCAGCTCTGAGTTTATTCTGCCCACATCTCAGCCTCACGCCCCTTTCTTTTAAATAAACGTTATCTTTTGACAACTTTTTAGGTGAGAGAAAAGTTGAAAAGATAATGCAGGGTTCTGGTACCCTCCACCTAGTTTCTCTAATGTTCCTATCTTACGTTACCCCAGAGCTCTCACTCCATTTTAAATGCTTAATTTTCTTTTCCATCTCAAGAAAACCATAGAATTGCCTGCTGATATCAGGAACACTTAAGATGAATACGGTGCATAGTTTTTTTTTTTTGCTAATTCAATCACCTCCAACAAGGATCTCATTCTTCATTTTAAGAAATGAAACTTCGTAGTCAAATGTATTCTTGAATTGAGATGAACAAGAGCAAGATGAATTTCTTTAAAAAAATGTATTTATTTTAAAGATGTGGGGTATAATTCAGGATTAGGTATGCAAATGGCATACAACCCAGCAATCCCACTTCTGGGAATATACCCGGAGGAACTCATATCATTCTACAAAAAAGATACTTGCACACGCATGTTTATTGAAGCACATTCACAATAGTAAAAACACAAAAACAACCATGCTGCCCATCAAAACTAGACAGGATAAAAAACATGTGATCCATATACACAATGGAATATTACACAGCCATAAAGGAGAACAAAATTAAGTTGAATTTCTTTATGACATGTATAAGCAGGGGTTAGGTCACACATCCGTCACTTTTACTTTAGATCTGGAGCAATATTTATGCATTAGGCCAACTCTACAATCTGAAAATCTTAGCTGTTTTCTTCAGTGTGACTCTAGCCAGTTTATATCTAGTTACTTCTTTTTTCTTTCTTTCTTAAACAGATGAGATCTTCCTCTGTTGCCCAGGTTGAAGCGCAGTGTCTGATCATAGCTTACTATAACCTCAAACTTCTAAACTCAAGCAGTCCTCCTGCCTCAGCCTCTTGAGTAGATGGGATTACAGGCATGAACAACCATGTTGGATTGCTGGAGTGCAGGGGTTTGAGAACAGCCTGGGCAACTTGGCGAGACCTCATCTCTACAATAAAAATCAAAAAATTAGTCGGGCGTGGTAGCGCACGCCTGTAGTTCCAGCTACTTGGAAGGCTGAGGTGGAAGGATTGCCGGAGACCAGCAGGTCGAAGTTGTGGTGGCCGGGAGCGGCCACTGCACTCTAGTCTTGGCAACAGAGTGAGACTCCAACTCAAAAAAAAAAAAAGAAAATTAGCTCAGCATAGTGGCATGTGCCTGTAGCTCCAGCTACTTGGAAGGCTGAAGCAGAAGGATCTCCTGAGTCCAGCAGGCTGAGGATGCAGTGGCCGTGATTGTGCCACTGTACTCCAGTCTGGTGGACAGAGTGAGACTTCGAGTCCACAACGATAATAATAATCATGATGATGATGATGAAGAAGAAGAAGAAATTAGGCCAGGCACAGTTTACACCTGTAATCCCAGCACACTTTGGGAGGCCAAGGCAGAAGGATTGCTTGAGCCCAAGAGTTCAAGACCAGCCTGAGCAACATAGCGAGAACTTGTCTCTACAAAAATAAAAAAATAAAAAATTAGCTGGGCATGGTGGCATGTGCCTGTAGTTCCAGCTACTTGGAAGGCTGAGGTGGAAGGATCACCTGAACCCTGTAGGTCGTGGCTACGGTGGCTGTGAGCATGCCCCTGCACTCTAACCTGCACAACAGAATAAGACTCCAACTCACCCCCCACACACAAATCTCTTTTTTGGCATGTGGAAGTATAAATAATGAAGCCTCCAGAGAACATTGAATGGCAGGTATATTTTACTAACAAAATAAAGCGATTACAAGAAATTGGAAAAGACTGATCAGGTAAAGCCCTCTCTGGTATGGCTTGGCTCCAAGAAGGCCATTCATTTATCTTTGTCTTCTTGAAGCAGCAGAAATAAAGGCTCAGGTGACAGACGGTCGCTAGGGAGGAACTGTCCTCTTTCACCAAACCCTTGCGTTTTTTAGGACAAGGACTGAGAGGTCCTTGAGAGGTGTCAGGAAGAGTCTGTGTCATGAACATGATCAATTTCCATCCGAGTCCATTCTCTAGCTCAGACCGATCTTCTGTATGTCAGAGATGCTTGTGGGGTACCTGCTTATTTCCGCACACCTTGCACTGGTACATTGTGCGCCACCTTTATTTCTTCCTCCTCTGTCCTTCCACTCCTCCGCCTGCACCATGAAAGACCTTGCTAGATTTGTCAGCCTAGGAAAAGCTCGAGAGGAAATAAGATAACGCCGCTAAGAAGGAAAGACGGAATTATTGATATCGGGTGGATTCGGATTTTCTCCGTAACCCTTCGACCACAGTAAATAAAATGATTGTTTCTTCTAATCTTAGGTAGGAGGCTTAAATCCATCAGAATAGTGTACAGAGGCTAACCCTTTGGTCCCTTGGTGTAAGCCTTATCACACCTCAAGAGACATGGGGGACCAGGGTGCTGCAGACATCTGTGCTCTTCCAAGAAAAACAAAACAGAACACTTAGCTCAGGATGGCCTTCAAGGAGATTTTATTGAGGAATACGTGTTGATGGACGGCTATCATTTCATGTGGTATAATAAAATGATCACCCAGATCTTATGTGATATAGAAATCCACACAGAAACCAAAGTTGATGTGGTAGTGAAATTTCATTCAACACAAAATGAAAAAGAGTTGGACAACAGGGCTGTTAACAGATATGCATAATTTTCTTTCTTTCTTTTTTTCTTTTTTATATTTTTTAGAGCTAGGATCTTGCTTGTTGCCCAAGCTGGAGTGTGGTGGCATAATCATAGCTCACTGCAGTCTCCACCTCCTGGCCTCAAATGATTCTCCTGCCTCAGGCTCATAAGTAGCTGGGTCTACAGGTGTGCACCACCATGCCCAGCTACATTAAAAAAAATTTTTTTGTGTGTAGAGATGAGGTCTTGTGTTGCTCAGGCTAATCTTGAACTCCTGGGCTTAAGCGATCCTCCTGCTTCAGCCTCCCAAAGTGCTGGGATTACAGGTATGAGCCACTGCACCTGGCCGATGATTTAATTTCTGAAGTGAATTGTTACCCTGAAGGATCTAATGGATCCCAGCTTGGGTGAAATTTACTCTGTCCTTACGGGCTCTCCGTGTCAGTTTCTGCAGTGTAAACTGAAGGCCATGCTTTCATGTCAGCTCTTTATTTTAGAGTTTCACAGGGTTCCCCAAGGTTCGTTATGTTTAAAACTCCTCTGATCTGACTTCCCGGCTGTGGCCGTGCTCCACACTCTATCCCCCGACATTATGAAACCGGTGCAGGATGTTGCATCCAGGTCACGGTGGTTGTCCTCACACTGCAGTTTGAATACTGGTGTTACTGGTTGGCCTGGGATAGGATTCAAGTGTTGTAACGCTCACGGAGACTCAGGTCTCGGCTTGTCAGGTGGTGGGTAGTGGGGTTGCTTAACGCAGCACTTCAGTTCAAAGTGAAGCCAGGAGGGAGTGGAGAGTGGAGATTGTAGATCACAGAGCAGATGGGAACCCAGAAATGCCAGAGCGCCTCGGTGGCAGGGCCGACTTGCAGGCACACGAATTTACCGACGGAACTCACCGACGTGTGTGCGGGGAAAACAGATCCAACGGGGCACCAGGAGGAATCCGTCCAACTAATAGGGAGCTTATAACTCTTTGGCAATTTGTTTAACTTGGGAGTTATTGCAAAGTCAGAAAGGTATGGGGCCCCGGGATATTGGCAGCACTGCTGGGAGTCTCCCATTGCTAAAAGCAAGTTTTGCCAATGGGATTTTTTCCCCCCTTTTTCTTCAGGTGTTCGGTGTTGAGTTTTGCAGGCAAGGCCAAGACTTCTGGAAAAAAGCAACATTAATCACACTGGCATGCTAGGTTAATGGGGCTGGTGGCTGCCTAGGCTCCTCTATTTAAACACAAAACTACTGAGATCTTCCAAGTTAGAGGGTCTGACTCATTCATTCATTTACTCACTCAACAAATAAATGCTTATTGAAGTCCTACCGTGTATTAGAAGTTCCACCATGTATTCGATCTCTCTTTCCTGTTCCCAGAGAGTGTTTCTCAAGATTTCTACATTCTGTGTCCTCAAGACATAGAGGGAACTTAGAAATTCTGTGGAAATCCTAGGAGTGTCTAACTCCTGACTCTGGGGTTCTGTTTTGAAAGAAAGGTAAGGGCAAAGGGGTTGAAAGTATTTGAGGTTTATCGACTTATTCATTCAGAGCATACTCATGCCGTAGCTTTTATGTGCAATGTGCCCTAGAAATAGTGATTGGTGCAGACTTTCTATACAGGAAAAGGTTGCCTCTCCACATTTCACAAAATAAACCTCACGCTAAATTTCTTGGACATTACAGGGATAGCAGTTTGATACTGTCTACCTACTGAGCTCCAAGAAAAATATGAATTTGTAAGATTTATATTTTAGAGCAAAGAAACAATCTCAGAAAAAATGTACTCTCCCCTGCTCATGGATTTCAGGCTGGATGGAAGCAGCTGACTCTGGCTGGAGAGTGGTCCAGGGACCAAACACACAGCATCCTCCCAGCTCCTGAGTCTCTCCACTCCTACTGCGTCCACCCACTAGCCAGGTCCCAGGGATCCCTCTAGGATGCTTCTTTTTCTTTTCTTTTTCTTTCTTTTCCTTTCCTTTCCTTTTCTTCCTTTCCTTTCTATCCTTCCTTCCTTTCTTTTCTTGTCCTTTCTTTTTGTGTCAGAATCTAACTCTGTTGCCCAGGCAGGAGTGCAGTGACAGGATCACAGCTCACTGCAGCCTCCACCTCCTGGGCTCAGGCAATCCTTCTCCCTCAGCCTCCCGAGTATCTGGGACTACAGGGTGCACCACCATGCCTGGCTATTTTTTTTTATTTTTCTTTTTAGTATAGATGAGGTCTTGCTATGTTTCCCAGGTTGGTCTTGAACTCCTGGGCTCAAGCAATTCCCTCGCCTTGGTCTCCTAAAGTGCTAGGATTACAGGTGTGAGCCACTGTGCCTGGCCCAGAATTTTTTTTTTAATACAGATCTTTTCCCCTTTTCTTTGCTTTTCTGCTATTGCTTCAGTGCAGACACATTTATTACTCCTGCATATACATTATTACCATACCACTGAGGTCATAGATCCCCTTATCTCTAGGCTTCTTCCTGCTCCAAGCCATTTTCTATACGGCTGCCAGATATATCTGCCATATTATTATACTATTCCTCTCTTTAAAAATACTTTTTACATGGCTTCTTGTGTTAAGTATACATTTCTCAGCAGACCATCAAATACACAAGCGTGGTTGTTAAGTGTGTGAACTCTCTGGAATCAGAAACACTTTGTTAAAAATTCCAGCACTTTGGAAGCCTGAGGCAAGAGGATTGCCTAAGCTCAGGGGTTCGAGATCAGCCTGGGCAATTTGGTGAGATCTCATCTCTACAATCAACCAAAAAATTAGCCGGGCATGGTAGTGTGCACCTGTAGTTCCAGCTACTAGGAAAGTTGAGGTGGAAGGATTGCCAGAGCCCAGCATTGAGGCTGCGGTGGCTGTGAGCGTGTCACTGCACTCCAGCCTGGTGACAGAGTGAGACTCCAACTTAAAAAAACCAAAAAACAAAAAACCAGCATGGTCCCCAAAGCCTCAGTTTGCTCATCTGAAAAATGGAGGTGGTGGCGATGAAGGGTGAGAAAGGCATTTGATCTGGGAACACTGATAGGCACTCAATAAGTAATATTTATTATTATAAAGGTAATAATAATAATAGTCCAGGCATGGTGGCTCATGCCTGTAATCCCAGCACTTTAGGAGACCAAGGCGAGAGAATAATTTGAGGTCAGGAGTTCAAGACCAGCCTGGGATACCATAGCAAGAGACTGCCTCTACAAAATATACATAATATTATATTTCATAGCTCCAGTCTAATTTTGCTTACAATCCCCTAAAATGATCTTTATCGATGCACCTTTGCTCGGGTGTAGCATGTTCTTCCTCTCTTCGTGTAATCTCTCTGCCTTTTGATAATCTCCAGCTGGGCGTGTCACGAAGCCTTCTTTGACTCCTCCAGAAGATAAGCATTTTCCTTCCTTTAATTAACTCCTTGTCTGTGTCTCGTTTTGTCCTCTCGGCATCGGGCCTTGGTGTGCGATCACGGCCTCCCTATCTCCTGCTTTGCCCTATTCTGAGCCTTTGTTAAACTGCGGGTCCCTGATGGCAGAGATGGCATCTTAACCTGTTTTCTCCCAGCGCAGAGTCTCGCAGCAGAGTCCTTTTTGAGTAGATGGGTTCACCTTCAAAGGTTGACATGAATTCCTGCTGTTTGGGGAGAAACTGGGCCAAGAGTTTCTGGGCTGGGGGGCTTTGCTCAGCATCCTGGCTCTCTGAGCAGTGGCTGGTTTCCCTTTGCTCTCCAGTCCCACCAACCACCAGTCCTTTCAGAAACTGCCTCTGAATGTCCCTGGTTTTCACAGTGTCTTGGGTTTGTTCTTGCAATTACTGAATTCTGCTTTATTTTTTTTCACTTTATTTTTCATTTTATTTTTTACCACAGTCTCGCTCTGTCACCCAGGCTGGAGTGTAGTGGCATGCTCACAGCCACCACAGCCTCGACCTGCAGGGCTCAGGCTATTCTTCCGCCTCAATCTTCCAAGAAGCTGGAATCACAGACATGCGCCACCACACCCGGCTGATTTTTTTATTTGTTGCAGAGTCGAGGTCTTACCATGTGGCCCAGGCTGGTCTCGAACCCCTGAGCTCAGGCAATTCTCTTGCCTCCACCTCCCGAAGTGCTGGGTGAGGAGTGTAAGCCACCACGCCCGGTCAATTGCTGAATTTTAGAGTGGTCAGAAGGCTGGGAGACACGAGGAAATCTTTTACTTCTGCCTGTTCTTTCCTTATAGGAGAAAACAGAGGTGGGGCTGGGATGTCACCTTCTTTGGGAAGCATGCCCGAAAACTCGTCCTGGATGGAATGAACCGTTTCATCCCATGAGTGCTTCTGTGGAGGTGTGGGCTGGTGCAGAGTCGTGATTGTTTTGCTCCACGGCTGTCTCTCATCGTAGCGGGCAAGGCATGGGGGCTCATCTGTCTTTATGGCTCTAGTGCTTAATGCAACGCTCAGTACTCATGAAATAGTCAAGAAGCGCTGACTATACTGAATGGACTCCAAAGAGTGTAAGTGACTGAGTCACTTCTTCGAATCCCTGGGTGTACAGTCTTTTCAGCCTACCAGGCTGGTTTTGCCTCATCCGATTTCTCCAATCCTCATTCTAGAGGCCTAAGAAAAGTGGTCGTTGCTAAAAGATTCAGTGTTGATTCTTGAAAACATCCGAAAAAACTTTGAGTAGGGGAAATCACTTACCTCTGGCAGGAAAAAAGAAAGGAAAAAAAAGAGATGGCAAGAAGAAAAAGTGATTACATTGATTACTTTGGTAGGTAGCAAAAGCCACATGAAACAGAGACAGGTGTTCTGACAGTTTTTCCTTCCTAAACAGCAGCTCTGTGGCACTACAGAAGCGAGGGAAACCGGTCCCTTTGCTGTATCCTGAAGCCGGTGGTTAGAATCACTTGCAGGGTTAATAAAGGCTGTTGACATTGAACTTCCGTTGGTGGTTAACCCCCTGCCTTCTTAGGTTCCTGTGACACACCTGACTGGCCCTAGGTGCCACAGACGTGTTCAAGTTCAGTGATATCGTGCAGGGTCTATGTACTCTAGGATACACAGTGAGTCGAGAAAGAAAACTCTTAGTAAGGAGGCTTACCCACTCGAACACTTTAGAACTCAACTTGGTGTGTGCATAAGACCTGCCTTTGAACATGAAATGCTGAAGAAGCGCCCACCAAAGGATTGCATGCCAGTTAGAGCAGAGAGCAACACGCAAAGCGGAGGGAAAGATGAGCTTTCAGCTGCAGCATTGCCTGAGAGTGAGGGAATCCACGTGGTTTTTCTAGGTCTTGGTATCTGAGAAATGTTAACATCCTTGATATCCAAGTCTCCTTCCCAAACCCCGTGGGCCAGGCCGCCTTAGAGCCAGGACCACGTAATGACCGGGGGCCGCAGAGTCACGGAAAGGGATTCTGTTTGCGCCTCTGGTCCTATGTTGCCAAATGACATTCCAAAGAAGTCTCACATGCCTCAGATGGTACTGACTGACTTGTAGAAACTCCAGCCAGGCTTAGGAGATAGTGGGTTTGGAGGTAAGAAAGACTTAGATTGGATAACTGCTCCTTTTTTTCCAGAGAAAAGACTTTAGGGGAAATCTGTGAGGTAGTTTCTAGGGGTTCCCGGGGGAGCTTGACCTGCGAAGCTTTCCTGTCTACAGGATAAGGTCAGCAAACCCTTCCTCACTGGGCGCTTGTGAACGGCACTTTGCATACTGCATTAGGGTTCCCTGGAGAAACAGGATAGGACAAAAATGCGCAAAGAGAAATTTTAAGAAATTGGCTTGACCGGGCTCGGTGGCTCAGTCTGTCATCCCAGCATTCTGGGAGGCCAAGGTGAGTGGATTGCCTGAACCCACGGGTTCGAAACCAGCCTGGGCAACTTGGCAAGACCTCGCCTCTACAATAAATCAAAAAAATTAGCTGAGGTGATAGAGCTCACCTGTAGTTCCGGCTACTTAGAAGGCTGAGGCGGAAGGATCACCGGAGCCCAGCAGGTTGATGCTGGCTGGGGTGGCCGTGAGTGTGCTACTGCGCTCCAGCCTGGGTGACAGAGTGAGACTCCAACTCAAAACATAAATAAATAAATAAATAAATAAAATAAATTGACTCACACAATTGTGAGGCTGGCAAATCTGAAACACATAAGGCAGGTCAGCAGGCTGGAAATGGAAGCCTGAGCAAGGTTTCTATGTTGCTGTCTGGAGTCAGGATTTCTTCTTCTTGGGCCAACCTTGGTCTATATTCTTTTTTCTTTTCTTTCTTTCTATTTTTTTCTTTTGATCTTTTTTTTGGTAGAGATGAAATCTCGCTATGTTGTCTAGGCTGGTCTCATACTCTTGCACTCAAGGAATCCTCCCGCCTCGGACTCCCAAAATGCTGGGAGTAGAGGCCTGAACCAGCATACCTGCCTGGATCTTTAGTCTTAAAACCTTCATCTGATTGGGCGAGACCCACCCCGCCAGGTAGGGTAATCTGCTTTACTCAAAGTCCATGGATTGAAACATTAATCACGTCTCAAAAAAAGATTTCCACCGCAGCATCTAGTTGGGTGTTTGACCAAACAACTGGATGCCACAGCCTAGCCAGGTTGACACATAAAATTAAAGTGATTTATGGCTGGACCTGGTGGCTCACGCCTGCGATCCCAGCTCTTTGGGAGGCTGAGGCAAGAGGATTGCCTGAGCCTAGGGGTCCCAGACCAGCCTGGGATACTCGAGACTTCATCTCCACAAGTTAAAAAAAAAAAGAAATTAGCCACGCATGGTGGAGCATGCCTGTGGTTCCAGCTACTTGGAAGGCTGAGGCGGAAGGATCACCTGAGCCCAGCAGGTCGAGGCTTTGGTGGCCGTGAGTGTGCCACTGCACTCTAACTTGGGCAACAAAATGAGACTCCTACTCAAAATAAATAAATAAATAAATACTCTCAGTCACTCGACTCCTCCCCTTGCCATCCCCAAATTCTCTTCCTCTCCCCTCCCCTCCACTTCCCCTCCTTCTGTCTCCCTCTCCCCCACCTTCTCCTCAGATTTACTGTAAGTTTTTAGGTTCATTCCTTGAGTGGGATCCCTTCTTTCCTCTCCTGATTATTGACCCTCTGTCACTCTGCCGCTTGTCATTTTCTGCCTTCCTCCTTCCCATCCCACCTGTCACCACACTCAGGTCTTCTTTGCACCCTTTTAAAACATACCCACATTGGCTGGGCTCAGTGGCTCAGGCCTGTGATCCCAGCGTTTTGGGAGGCTGAGGCAGGAGGATTGCTTGAGCCTAAAGGTTTGAGACGAGCCTGGGCAACATAGCGAGACCCAGTCTCTATACAAAATAAAATAAAGTAATATAAAAATACCCTAATAATCACCCTTCTGCTCCCAATGAGAAGACAATCACAGGCTTGGTGTGGGCAGACATCATGTTCAGATCCAGCTTTGTCATACTCATATTATTACTGGAAATGAATTAAAAGTATCACAAGAATAAAAATCAATGGACTTCAGCTTCTTATCGCTCTTCCTTCTCTGTCCTGGAACACAGTGTTGTTTTTTTAATCAAAATCTCACTTTGACGCCCAGGTTGGAGTGCAGTGGCATACTCACGGCCACCACAGCCTCGGTCCTCTGGGCTCAAGTGATTCTTCTGTCTCAACCTTCCAAGTAGCCAGAACCACAGGCGTGTGCCACTATGCCTGGCTAATTTTTTTGATTTATGGGAGAGACAAGGTCTCTCTTCAAGTGTCCCAGGCTGATCTCGAAACCCTGGGCTCAGACAGTTCTCTCACCTCAGCCTCCCCAAGTGCTGGGATTACAGGCATGGAGCTCAGTATTGTAACAAAAACTCCAGGGACTTGGGTGTGGTGTCACTTTGAGGGAAGTCACCTCTTCAGGAGCGGACACTCCAGTCTCCTAGTAAATCTCAACTCCGTGTCAGACCCTTGGCTGTCATCTTGCTTGGTCTGCTGTGGGGCAAGGACCAGGGTGGCTACGCTGCGGGTGGGCTACACTGCACAGGCAGGTAGCCATTTGCTCAAGGCGGTGATATCCTAAATGGCGTTGGGGTGTCCTGCAGAGAGGCCGCCGGCAGCACCTGCAAATCCTGTGTGGAAGAGTGGGTTCCCCAAAGACCAGCAGCCCCTGGGTACTCTGGTTACTTTACGAGGGATTTTCCTCTTAGAAATGGGAGTGTTCCCAATCTAATTGTACATTTGAGGAAAACTAATGTTGAAAGAATGAGGAAAGGCATCTTGAAGAATGTCATGAAAGGAGCTACTCCAGGACCAGATGTGACCGGAAAAGTCTTTGATTCCAACAGGGACATTTCTAGATGAGGAATCTGAGAATAACCAGCTCAACATTAGACAGGTGGTTTTGTCAGGGCATGGACTGGACCACACCTCTCGATACTTTTTTTCCCCCTAGTCTCAGCCTTTTTTCCACTGAGAGGCCAAACACTGATATGCCTGGTGGCCAGGGAAGAATTCCACTGGTAAGTCCCTGTGCTCACTTCTCTGGGCACAGACACACAGGGAAACCATGAGAGAGAGAGAGCTTATGTCACCTGGTGCTCCGAGCAGAGGGCTGCTTTTGAAGGACACTATTTTTTCTTTTCTTTTTTTGAGCTGGAGTCTCACTCTGTCGCCCAGGCTGAAGTGCAGTGGCAAGCTCACGGCTACCGCAGCCTCTTCTTGCTGGACTCATGTGATCCTCCCTCCTCAGCCTTCCAAGTAGCTGGAACCACAGGCGCAAGTCACTGCACCTGGCTAATTTTTCTCGATTTATTGTGAAGATGAGGTGTTGCCAAATTTCCCGGGCTGGTTTCAAACCCATGCACTCGGGCAATCCTCTCACCTCGGTCTCCCAAAGTGCTGGGATTATAGGTGTGAGCCACCGCTCCTGGCCCTGAAGAACTCTATTTTCTATGTCCAGAAGCAGCACGATTCCCAAGAATATTATCTTCTTTTTTTTTTTGAGTTGGAATCTCACTCTGTCGCCCAGTGGCACGCTCCCGGCCACTGCAGCCTCGACCTATTGGGCTCAGGTGATCCTTCCGCCTCAGTCTTCCAAGTAACCAGAACTACAGGCATGCACTACCACATCTGGCTAATTTTTGATGCAGTGTAGAGATGAGGTCTTGCCAAGTTGCCGGGGCGGGTCTCGAACCTGTGGGCTCAGGCAATCCACTCACTTTGGCCTCCCAAAGTGCTGGGATTACAGGTTGAGCCACTGAGCCCGGCAAATATTATCTTCTTAATGCCAGATTTCAGAGGACAGGGATGTCCATCCATCTCTTTAAATTAGAAATTGCCTCACCTAATTTTCTAGTATAGAATATAAGTCATCAGTTAAAAAATAACTTTTAAAAGGTTCCATTGTTAGGCTTCTGTAAAAACAGCTTTTGTTTCTCTTTCTCCATAGCCATTTATCCATTATAAATTGTCAGGGCCATAGTAATTTTCTCTGGAGACTACATTATTCTCATTTTTTAACCCCTTTTTCTGTTCTCAGACCACCACATGCAGTTCTCCACACCCATTTGGATTGTTAAGATAATATTCTATCTGCAATCAATGCCCTTGCTTCACTCTCTTCACTAACAAGCATTCCCAGAAAAATCTAATAAAAATGATTTTAAAACCTCTAGAACATTATTTTTGGTCACATTCCTTTGAACTGGTTGCTTGATTTCACCTAGGTTTGAGTATTTATATATAGGTTGGCAAAGTTATTGAATCAAATCTATAAAATCTCTAGCTGTGCAATCCTGAATATTAGTTTCTCCAGAAACCCTAGGCTTAATTTGATTTTAAAGAACTGCATGGGCTAATTTCTTTTGAGGATACCTTTTTTTCTATAAACACCTAATTGTTACTGTACCTGCTCTTCCCAGTAAGATCGTGAGCTCAATGTTCAGAGATGATGTTCAGTTCTATTTTTGGTCATACTTTTATTGAAAGTTACCACAATAATATAAATCACCTACAGCCATGATAATAACAAGGACATTCTGAGCAAGCACTATGTGTCAAGACCTTACATCTATTATGTACTTTTATGCTATTCTATTTCATTTGAGTCAGAGTCTCACTCTGTCACGCAGACTGGAGTGCAATGGCACGCCCACAGCCACTGCTGGATTCAGGCAATACTTCCGCTTCAACCTTCCAAGTAGCTGATACCACAGGCACGCACAACTATGCCTGGGTAATTGTTTTATTTATGGTAGAGACAAGGTCTTGCCATGATGCTCAGGCTGGTCTGGAACCCCTGAGCTCAGACAAGCCTTTCACCTCTGCCTCCCAATGTGCTGGGATTATAGGCTTGAGCCAATGTGCTTGATTGCACGTGCATTTTAACAAGCACCCTGAGCGGTATGCCTCAAGGCAAAAAGACAGATGCTCAGAAAGGTTGTTATTGCCAAAGACTTGCACCTGGGATGGGGGTTTCCATTGGATCCCAGGTTCACGTGCATCTAAGTCTGTGCTCTGTGTTCATCAGCACATTGTTCCTTAGCAACGATTCTGTTCATGATGAAGGACCACACCGTACCTACTAAGGTGTGTGTTCCTTTATAGTGTACAAGGGGGGGACCCTAAAAAACCCCGGAACTTATTTATAAAATATTGTGTATTTATTCTTACGTGTTTAAACTTCAGTCATCCTCTGAGTACTGTCCGTATGATGCAATACACTTGTAGAGATGCCTTTTCCACTGCTCAAAACGGTTTTTGAACTTGTCAGTTTTCATGTCCTTCAGTGCTTCTGCTGTTTTTTGTTTCACCTCTTGCACACTGGGAAAACGTTTCACTCTGAGGAGTTTTATCATCAGGGGAAACAAAAAAAAGTTACTCGGGATGAGATTGGGTGAATGGGGAAGGTGGGACAGGGAGGTTAGGTGCTTTGGGGTCAAAAACTGCTGAATACTCAGCGCAGTGTGAGCAGGTGTGCTCGTCAATCACCCATCACAAAATGGGCAAACGTGTTGAAAGAATCTCCAAAAGGAAAAAAAAAAATTCACTGAAATCAAATGCAACCTCTCACAACAATGCTAGCTGGTACACGGACGCCTATGGGTTCCTAGAACACTCACTTGGCAGGAGAAGCCAGTACTACAAGGGGCTGCCCTCCACAAAATAATTTTGTTTTCTTTTTTGGTCCCCCCCGCCCCGGTACCAAAGTTCCACTGAGGCAGGAGCCTGTGTAACAATACTCAGGGAAAGAAAAGGTGAACGCAGGAGAATGGGATGACGGGCCTGTACTTGGATTTCACGTGATCATTTCCAGCAGTGAGTTTCTCATTCAATGTTTTTTACATGTTTTCTCATGTCATCTCTCTAACTTGCTACATCCAGAAAATCCCAGGATTTTTTTTTAAAGAAAAGTTTATTTTAAAGTAGATTAGAGAAAGAAAGGAGAGAGAAGATTTACCTTCCCAAGGTGGGGGAGGGCCAAAGCCAGGAAGCATGGCGACAACCATAGCTCAAAGAGCACATGGCCACACCAGAGTCTAGCAAGGCAATGGTTGCTTGTGGTTGAGTTCTTTTAACCATTCCCCTAGATGGGGGAAGATCATTAAGGTGATTGGATGGTGGTCTGCTCCACATCATCATGAAGGTTCAGGTAAGCACAGGTACTGACGTCAGGTGATGGACAGCAGGGAGATGGGTGGGTTAGTCACATGATTGCTGCCATGGTGGGGCTTATTCATGTCACGTAGGTCACAGAGGGCTGATTAGGTCAACCCTGGGGGGGAGGGGGTTCCTGCAAGAGACATGTTAGACATTTGCAATTCACAAACTCAGACATTTTCCCATCCCATGCCCCCTCAGCACATCTCCTTCAGATGCAAGACCAGGACAGCTCAACCATTCGTGGTTTAGCATAATAATCTCTAGTAAACTTTTAGGTTCCTTGTCAAGGCCGAAGATCAAAGATCACCCTTTGGCTGGCCAAAGTTGTAAAAGTAATAATATGACCACCTTTGGTCAAGGAAACCCCAGGATTTTTATGTGATGGCTCAGAGCCCCAAGTGGTGGGGAGAGAGAACGTGGTGCAAAAGCTGAATGGCCTGTAATGACCTGGTCTCCTTGGGCTGTCACACACACCACTTGTGTTGCATTCTCTTGGCTGAGGCTGTCACCAGGAGAGGAGAGGTAGATTTCACTTTTGAAGATCTGATAGGATCAGAAATACTTCTGCAAATGTTGTTGGGACAGTAGGCTCTGCTACTACACACAACACAGAGAGCAGGTCCTGAACCGGCTACTTGGCGCCTGGGTCTCCGTCTTCTATTCATTCAGGAGAATGAGGTAGACCAGATGATTTCTAAGATCTGTAGATCACACATTTGGTGACTTTGTAAATTAATCGATCCATCTGCCACACGGTTTAACATAAACCTCTGTCCCCAACAAATTCTCTGAGAACCGCATTCTTTATAGTGCTAACCACACAATCCTAGTCTCCTTTCATTATGTTTGGTCCAAAGACAGTGTTTTCTATAGATATTCCCTGGAGGTCTCCTAGATGCATATAGCTTTGGAAGAGGAAGTTTGTTTAAATCAGTTCTTTTAGTGATTGAAGGATACAATCATATTGATCTGGCCTAACTCTGTGATTTCACAGATAAGAAGTTTCGTAGAGTGAGTGCGTAGAGCCATGTCATCTTAACAGAGAGGTTAAACACAAGAGAAATATTTAGAAGGAGGTAATTAAGATGATGGATGAATGAGACATCTTGTCATAGGAGAAGGAGTCAAAAGAATTTTAGAAAATTTTAGAAAGCAAATATCTGGTTGTTGTTGTTATTGAAACAATGTCTTGCTCTGTCACCCAGGCTGGAGTACAGTGGTGCGATCATAGGTCAATACAGCTTTGAGCTCCCAGGCTTAAGTAATCCTCCCATCGCCCCATCAGCTGGGACTACAGGTGTATCCCACCACATCCAGTTAATTATTTTTTTTTTGTAGATACAGAGTCTTGCCATGTTGCTGAGGCCGGTGTTAAACTCCTGGCCTCAGGTGATCTTCCTGCTTCAGTCTCCCAAAGCCCTGAGATTACAGGTATGAGCTACAATACCCAACCTGGATATTGTTTTTAAATATCTGAATATACTTTATATAGTAAAAAAGATTAAATTTGTTTGATGAAGCTCTGTAGGTAGAGTCAGAAAAAGTTGACGAAAGCCATAAGGAGACAGAATTCCCTTCACATCATAAAGAAGACTTCTCTGAAGTTTAAAAACTGTGAACTGCTTGGTTAGGCAACACTTGCTGGAAATGTATAAGAACGGATGTTCAAGGGAAGAGTCTTACATTGGGTGAGGAATTCGACTTTGAAGTTACTTTATATTTTGCCATTCCATGATTCCAGTAGCTCTTCAGTAAACCCTAGTACTTACTTTGGTTTTAAACACTAAGCAAGCAAGCAGTGGTCACGATGCCCAAAGAGTCAACCCATCAGGCAGCAAGGGAAGTTGCTCTGATTTGATTAATGCAAAAACTGGTCTTACAATGTCTGAAATGTGAGCTACAGATAAAGCCTGGGTTTTTTTTTTTTTTTTTAAATTTGGGGTCTCACACTGTGGCCCAGGCTAGAGTGCAGTGTGGTACAATTACAGTTTCACTGCAGCCTCGCCCTCCTGGGCTTGGGGAATCCTTCCACCTCAGTCTCCCAAGTAACTGGGGCTACAGGTTCATACCACCACACCCAGTTAATTAAAAAAAAAAATTTTTTTTTGTAGAGACAAGGTCCAGTTGGTTTCCAGGCTGGTCTCAAACTCACGGACTCAAGCAATCCTCCTGTCTTTCCAAGCACTGGAAAGATGTGAGTCACTGCACCAGGCCTGATGTGTTAGTTTTGCCTACAGTACATACTCAAAAGTTTTCATTAAGTGAATTCAGTACTCTTTGAATATGGAAAGGGTGGGAGAAATGTCATATATCTATTACATATCCTTTTCTTTTTTTTTTTAATTTTTTTTTTTTTTTTTTTTTT